>NW_026057580.1:77619258-77741758 GCF_023721935.1 Panthera uncia | reverse complement strand
TTCATTGTGCTATTCTTCCAATATTTGGTATTTTAAAACTAATCCAAAATTTCAGGAAAATAGAGAGTACAGATTAATTCTAGCTAAACAGAACTATTACTCCCTTTGTGTGAGATTTTAGGAAAGTTACTGAACCTCTTTGGGTCACTGGTCATCTCTAAAGTAGGGATGATAATTAAACTTACCCCAAAGGATTTTGGCAGAGGTATAAATGACATAGTATATAAAAAAACACATGGAACACTGCCTGTCACATAATAAGTCCTCAATAAATGTCTGTTGATATTATTAGACTTACTAGTAATATTATGGCTAGATTGGGGTTTTATTGGTTGGGGATTTATGGGTAATAAGGCTCGAAAGTTAGTGTTCTGAAATCAGCCTTTAATGCTATAAATATGGGATGACTACCAATATCACAGCTATAGAACAAAATATAACAGCACAGAATTGATTTTACATATAAGTCTATAAATAAGTTGTCTCATAAAAGGTTACCAATGAAAGATTAAATCATTTTCAACTAGCTAGCTAAGTACTTCTCATAATCTTAGGATGAAATTTAATAATACAAGTGGTGAAACCATTGCCATTGCCTTATTGAAATCTGTCAAGTGTAGAAGGGCATTGTCAGCAACCTAAGAAACTACTTGCAGAAATGACCCCACTAGAGGCCTTGGAGCCAAAGAGTAATTAAAGTTGGGCTCTGAGCCACATGTGAAAAGTCTGTTTTATCCTTTTAATTAATGACTGCATTACTACCTCATCCCTCTGTGGCATGGGACCCCATCAGAATTAGCACCACTATAAACCACATTAAGACAAATTTCCATCAGCAGCACAGCTAACACATAGTTAAACTTTATGAGGCAATAAATACACACCACAATATTTGTTGAGTATCAACATCGACATTTTCTCTATATAACATGGAAGCAGTTCTCACTAAAAGATATTTATCGCATGCTTGGAGGAGCTTCAGTTCCAAAGATGTTGATAACTGAGGAAGCTTCATCCTGTATACTACCTATTCTCTACTGCATAGATTCTGGGCAATTTAAATTTATGTTGCATAAAATTTGTCTATGTAAAATAAGCTTTTCTGTTTTTAAAGGGTAAGTGAGGGAATCTGGGGTTCTCTAAACATTCAATTTTAGTGGTTCCATTTGATTCACAACCATTCACTTCAGCACAGAGAAGGGCTTTCACATTATCTCTATGTATATAATTGAGGATTATGTTTATCCGAAGACATTTTTTGTTTGTTGTTTGCTTGGTTAATTTGTGCTCCTTTTAAAATACATATATACATTTTAGAGAGAGAAAGCGTGCATGCACAAAAGGTGGGGAGGGGCAGAGGGAAAGGGAGAGAGAAGATCTTAAGCAGTCTCCACACCCAGTGTGAGCCCAATGTGAGTTTCAATCCTACAACCTTGAAATCATGACCTGAGCTGAAATCGAGAATTGGACGCTTAACTGACTGAGCCACCCAGGTGCCCCAATTTTTGCTCCTTTAAGCATATTTTACCTAACAATTTTTTGCAAATCTTTTATCAGTCTAGTTTGCTCAAACTCTTTGTATTTTTTTTTTGAATTTCAACAGTAACTGACATTTAAGGTTTGATACTTTATTTGAAACTAAGATTTATAATGGTGTTCCACAAAAGAAAATTTATAATGTATAGTTAATTCTGTATAGTCAATTCATGCTTGTTTTGAAAATGTGAATTTGTTTTGACGGGACTTATATATTAAGGAACAATTTGAACATTACTGAATTTTCACTTGTTTATGTGCCATTTCATCTGGAAGAAACACCAGATGAATGCAGAAACCTTAACCCACATGAACCAAACTACATACGAGTGCACAAGATGCACACCCATACACCTCAGGCATCTACCAGATGCCTCAGTTCACACCAGAACAGTGTATGTGTTTTTTGTTTAAGATGGAAAAGAATCAAGCACATATAAATGCTTCTTTGAAGGACTCAGTAAAGAGTAGAAAGAAGTTGGAGAAAGAGAAGAAATATCAAATAGGGAGGAAATCCAGAAAGATGATGGGGTATGTATGGATTCAGATCACACAGGATGAACTGACCTTTAATTGCAGAAGGGCATTCTGTTCGTTGTAATAGGAAAGGTGGATGGGTAAGATTAAGGATCCTTGTGGATCCTTGGTGGGAAATGTGGTGATGTAGTTTGTCTTACATCTTTGACTGTCTTTGTGGAATAGAAGTCAAATTTGTCTGTAGACAATCAGTGACAAAGGAAAGAGTCAGAAATTTGAAGAGTGGAACAGGTCTGAAGCATTAAAAATGATGATTAGAGTATATCTAATATGTATAGTATATATACTATGTATACTATATATATATATGCTATATATGTACACACACAGGTGTGTGTATATATAGAATTAAATATATTTATAAAATATATAATAATTTCAATATGTAATAAATATAATTAGTATATATTTATAAAATATATTAAAATATATTATTAAATGATACATATATGCATACACATGTAATTTAAAATGATGATGATATATATTTATAAAAAATTTACCATGTCATTAAATTATTCTAACATTTTTAAGGGCTGCATAAAATGCATTTAACTGGAACTTTTTCAGGGATTTAAGTTGCCTTCCAAATTTCTCTCTTACAGGTAGTTAAATAAACATCCTTATATCCCTACCTATGCGTTAATTTACAATAATCTTCTTAGAACAAATTCCTAGACATGGAAATGCTGGATCAAATATAATGTTAAAATTTGTATTTCTAACAGAGCAATATATGTGCATATTTTAAAGCATTCTTAGGGGTGCCTGGTTGGCTCAGTCAGAAGAGCATGCAACTCTTGATCTTGGGGTTCTGAGTTCGAGCCCCATATCAGGTGTAGAGATTACTTAGAAAAATAAAAATAAAAAACCTTTAAAAATATTCTAAAAATATTTTACAGGGTGCCTAGGTGGCTCAGTCAATTAAGCCTCTGATTCTTGACTTTGGCTCCATTCATGATCTTGTGGTTCATGGGTTCGGGCCCCACATCTGGTTCTGCACTGATAGGGCGGAGCCTGCTTGGGATTCTCTTTTTCTTCCTCTCTGTCTGCCCCTCCCCTGCTCACTCTCACTCTGTCTCTCAAAATAATAAAATAAAAACTTTAAAAAAATAAAAAAATTCAAGATGATATTTTAGTGTTTATGTTGAAACACAGTAATTCATTGCCCTTCACCCTCTCTGTCTGAACTCACACTTCCTAAACAGAAGAACTTTCATTATTTTATTTTCTTCTCCATTTATACATTATTTTATACTGCTCTGTATTGATCTGTATTGACATTTCAATTTGGACATTACTTGTCATTTCTTAGAATAGAAAATAAGTATCTGGCTCTCTCTACTACCAGTCCACATGCATCCTCTCATATATACATGAACTTCTAAATCAATATTCAGTGTTTATGTTATTAATGTAATAAAATATTGCTTTCAGTAGCACATAATGTAAACTATGATTATATTTTATTTTTCAACTTTTCGTTTTTTCCTGGAGTTAATTTAATGACTGCAGCATCAATTTTCTCATAGAACCTTAAAGTTTTTCGATACAGTCAAACATGTCAAATCATTTCAGTTTGTCCTCTTCCTTTTTCTTTTTCTTTCCTTCTGACTCTGCTTTGTTCTGCAGTGGTTGAACTCTTCACCTGATTCACAATTGAAGACTTGGGACTTCAGCATTCAGTAGATTTCCTTTATCTTTTTCTTCAGTTTGGGACAAAAGATACTCTGGTTGCTTCCAGAGAAAGGGGGCATAAGAAGAAAATATTCTCAGGCCTTGAATATCTGGAAATTCTACCCTTAGACTTGATTGATTGTTCATCTGGGTATTCTTCCTTAGAATTGTTAAAAGTTTTGCTTAATTAAAAAAACAGATTGTGGTGAAATAAAGTGCCATTCAGATTACTAAAACTTGGCATGCAAACTTTCTCACTTTTTTTTTAATTTGAAATTTCATGTTATTATCCTGAGTTGTGAATATTTTCATATTTATTGGGCTATGCAGTAATATTTCTTATAATGTAGATCCTTGTTTTGTTATTTCCTAGTATTTGTTTTTGTTGTGTTTTGTTTTTGGTATTGCATTATATTTGAGCAATTTCCTTCCACAATTTCCTATGTCTCCTCATTATGGAACTCATTATAACTTATATGTGTGTGTGTGTGTGTGTGTGTGTGTGTGTATACAATGAGTGTAAATATATGTATATGCAAACATATATATATATGCACACACACACATATATATGTATGTATATTTATATACACATCCTCTATCTCTATAGCTTTTGATTTCCATGAGACTATTCAAATCTTTGAGTACAATTTTTATTTTATCTTGAATTTTCCTTTTTCTATTCTGAATAATTTTCTCATCTTTTATTTTCCTTCTTATACTCTCTTAATTTCCTCCAAATTTCTTTTATTCTTTGATGTTGTTGTTTTGCTTGTTTTTTGGTTATTACCTATAAATTAGACTAGACTAAAATCCACTAGAAACATGACTGGGGTTGTTGACTGAAAATATGTTGACATGGAGAGTCTTTTGTTCAGCTGATGCAAATTTGGAGACAGAGTTTCATTCCTAATATTCAGCTATTGAGTAGATTCTATTTAATTGCATCATTTTGCTTTGTATTCTTCTGTTTTTATTTTATATTTTATTTTGACTAATTAATTTTTAGTATTTAATCTATCAGCTTTTTAACCAATATCTATTTGCATTACTTTTACTGGCTGTGCTAGGGATTAAAATATGCTTTCTTAACTTTCCATAGTTATAATTTAAACTTAATTTGTACCACTCCATGTAAAATTTAAGAATACGGTAACTAGTTTTATATTGCCCTTAAACATCTTTTAGTCTAATGCATTACAACTACAAGCCTCACAATATAGTTAAACATTTTTCCTAAATTCATAGTTTTTTCAAAGAAATTTGAGAAGGAATTATTTTTTTATAGTTCCACATCCATTTGCTATTTTCAGTAGTATCCATTCGTTCCTAAGGATCTGAGTTTTAACTTGGTCTTATTTCCTTTCAAATTGAAGAATTTCTGTTAACATTTCTTATGATACAGCTCTGCTGACAGCAAATTCTATTAGGCTTTATTTATGTATTTTTTATATATTTTATATATTTGCTTCATTTTTGAAAAATACCTTCACTGAATATACAATTCAGTATTGACAGGTTTTTGTTGTTTGTTTTAATTTATCACTTTCAAGTCATTGTTCTACAGCAGTCTAGAATTCTTCATATAGTTTTTTTACTTGATGTAGCATCATTTTTTTTCTGGCTGCTTCTACCTTTTCACTTTATATTTGGTTTTTAGGTGTTTTACTATTATGTGCCTCAGTGTGGCTATCTTTCTATTTATGCCTCTTTTTTATATATGTAAGTTAAAATATCTGGTATTTAGGGGGCACCTGGTTGGCTCTGTAGGTTAAGCCTCAGAGTCTCGATTTCAGCTCAGGTCACAATCTTACTGTTCATGAGTTCAAGCCCCACATCTGGCTCTGTGCTGATAGCAAGGAGCCTGCTTGGGATTCTCTCCCCCTCTCTCTGTGCTCCTCCCCACTCTCTCAAAATAAATAAATAAACTTAAAAAACTAAAACATTGTTATTTTCCCACAAGCTACCAAAGTTCTGTTCATTTATTGCTTTTTTTTCTTTTTTTCACTTTCAAAATTTCTATTGATTTCTTATCAATATTCCTGTCTCTTCCTTATGTCATTTTTAATGCTTTATTAAACCCATCCAGTATTTCTTTATATTATATACATATTTATTCATCCTAGAATTCTAAGTTGGCCTTTTTTTTTTTTGCAGTTTCTAATGCTCTTCTAAAATTACCTCTCTGTTCATTTGTTACAAACATGTTTCTTTTTGTTTTCTGTGCATTCATACAACAGCATTTTTAAAACCTTTGTCTAACAATTTAAACATCTCATTTCTGTCATCTCTGAGTAAAATCCCCGTAAATTGCTCTTTTTTTCTTGATTTAAGTCAGATTTTCTCTCTTCTTTAATTATATATTTTGCTTTAGATTGTATCCTGGACTTTGTGAATTATACATGTAGAAATTCTATATTTTCTTATGTTTCTCCAAATATTGTGATTTTAAGATTTTATTTGGTTGACAGTTAAGTTAAACTTCACACTCTGTCTCCCTTTTGGTGGGCAGCAGCTGAAACTTCTCTTAGCTCTTAGAAGCTTTGAGTTCACTCTATTAATATATAATTCAGGGATCTGCTATATATTTATTTAGAACTTACAAGCAGTATAAATGAGGTTCTTTCTTTGTGGCTTTCCCTTTTGCAGATGTCCCAATTCCCAGCTTCTGTGATGTTCTGAAACTCCATCTTTTGATTCCTTGGCCAATCAGTTGACAGTATTCTACCTGAGTTTTGGCAACCACCTGTACTTCTTGGAGAGGATCCCCTTCCACAAAGCCATAAAACTAGAAGACTCATCTTCTATTTCTGCCAATTGTCAGTTTCCCGACAGTTTCTTTCTCATTTTGTTCATGTTTTGGTTCTTTCACATATTGGTTTTTCTGAATTTTGTCCAGCTGTACTTATTAGCTACAGGAAGGTAGATGTGATATAAACTACTTCACTATTATCAGGAATAAAACTTTCCCATTTCTGTACATGACAACCTATCTATCCAGTAGTTCAATTTCCAAACCTAAGGATTGTGTTTTAGTTATTTCTTTTGGTCATGTAATCTATTAGAAAGTTATGTCATCTCTGTCTCCAAAATATGTGTCAAGTTTGATTACATCATTTTCCTATTAACTCCTCAGTTGAAACTAACATTGTCTCTTGTTTTGACTAACACAATAGCTTCCTAATTGCTCTCATTGTTTCCATTATTTCCCTACTACAATGGAGAAAGACAGAATGATCTTTTAAAATCAAAAATCAGGGGTGCCTGGGTGGCTCAGTCAGTTAAGTGTCCGACTTCAGCTCAGGTCATGATCTCACAGTCTGTGAGTTTGAGCCCTGCGTTGGGCTCTGTGCTGACAGCTCAGAGCCTGGAGCCTGCTTCGGATGCTGTGTCTCCCTCTCTCTGCCCCTCCCCTGCTCATGCTCTGTCTATCTCTGTCTCAAAAATAAATAAAAACATTTAAAAAAAATAAAATCAAATCAAAAATCATATTATATCACCTTTCTGCTTAAACCCTACCCTAATTTGCCATTTTCATTCAGATAAACCCAATTTCTATCATACCTTCATCATGTCTATAGAATCAGCAGCTATCCATGTCTTTGATCTAAATTCCTAATTCTCTCCCTAACTTCATTATATTCAATTGGCATTATGTTTCTGTTTCTCACATATAGTCAACTTACACCTGCCTAGGACTTTTTTTTTTTTTTTTTTAATTCTATTCTGCCTGGAACATTCTTTCACCAGATATTTACATAGCTCACTCTCATTATTCACATATTTGGTCCCAAAGAAGACCTGGGCACCATAGTGAAAGTAGTTACCACAGTCCAGTATTTCCTGTCCCATTTCCCTGCCTTTTTTCCTTCAAGGCAGGAAAATTCCCTAGCTTTATTTACTTTTTTTTTTTAGTTGTATATATTTACATGTTATCATACTTGTTATTTTTTTCATAATGTATCACTAGCACAGAGAACACTGCTTTGACACATAGTAGGTGCTTAATAGAGATTTGTTTAATTAATTAATGACTGGCAAACTGGTGTTATAGCAATTCACAGTTCTTATTATTTTGGTTAAAAATTATTCATTTTTTTGATATTTTAAATTCTTCAAAAATCATACATTGGTCTAGAGATGTAACTATAAAAATATATTAATTTCTTTATCATGTATTGTGTTATGTCTTCATGAGGAAGAATATTAATACAAATTCTACTGTGTTATGTCTTCATGGGAAGAGTATTAATACAAATTCCCCTAGATTGATAGAAGAGTTCCATAGTAAAATGATCAAATCTAGACTTCCATTCATAGCATGTATCTGGTAGTTTTACTTCGTTTGTTTTGCTATTATTTATTTATTTTTCTATTTTTTAAATGTTTACTTATTTTTGAGAGAGAGAGAGAGAGAATGGGGGAAGAGCAGAGAGAGACAGAGACACAGAATTGGAAGCAGGCTCCAGGCTCTGAGCTGTCAGCACAGAGCTCAACACAGGGCTGGAACTCACAAGTTGTGAGATCATGACCTGAGCCAAAGGTGGACACTTAACTGACTAAGCCACTCAGGCACTCCTATTATTTTTGATTAATTAACAAAATTTAAAATTTTAATATTCACTTATTGATTAGAATGACAATAGTCTGTCAACTTATATCTCCCTTTGGTAATTTGAAATGTCTCTAGAAATTGATGTGTCTGGTTCTACTTGTTTGAAGTCAACTGCCAAGTCAACAAAAAAGCAGAAAAATAACATGATAGCTATAAAGTCCTTCAACAATTAACACAAGGTATAAATAATTTCTCATAATTAAGCAAAAATATTTTATATAAATTGAAATTATCTTGGTATTTCTCTTTGTGAAAATCATAAGGGATTAAATTCTACAGGATATATAAATTAAGGAAAAATCCAAAGACACATCAATTCTTTTCCCAAATAGAATAAAAATAGGTATAATTTAATTGACTTGCCTAATTTCTATCTTCTAAAGCAAGTTATCCATGGTTCATAAATTGATTATTTTTTTTTCTTTTAGAGGCTAGTGTATTCCCAAGGTTGGTCTAATGAGACATTTTTTAAAATGCACTGCAAGTAATTTATACATTGCATTCTTCTTTGAAAAACTTTTGTATTTTTGAATGTACTAAGATAAAAGTATTTCAGTTTCTTCCTTGGTGATTTAGTAGTTATACACACACATACATATGTGAACACACACATATTTTTGCAAGACAAAAAAATCAGTTACATTTGCTTTGCTGCCTCATTGGCATTACCTCTTCTTAGGAGTATTTCCTTCATACCATTTTTATGTTATGAGTGGTAGAGAAACTTATTTTTCTAGTTTTAAAATTTTCAAGTGTTGGTTTTATACTTTAGAGTAGAGAGAAACTCAGTTAAATGGCAGTTTGACTGCTTTTCTCCTGATGCTAAAATGAAATTGATCAAATGTACATTAGAGCTTTTAGATTCTGAAACTTGCAGTAACCAACAGAGAATTCTGCTTGAATAGTACATGATTTATCAAAACTACTGCATGTACAGCAAGATTGTTCACAGTAAAACTCCAAGCTACTTGAATCACATATTTCTTCCTTTTTATTTTTATTTTTCCAAAATGGCTTGTAACATCTCTGAAGAGAGGTTCTTGTCTCACAAGAATTTGATGTTTGCACTCTGCAATGTGCAGATGCCAAAAGGACTGAAGGCAGGATCTTTAAACTCAGAAATCAAGTGATTCAATTCCTTATAAGTAGTTCAGCTCTCTATAATTTCTCTTAGACTTTGCTAGACATATACAGTCATTACACAGAGAGATAGAAGTAAAGAAAAACTGCCCAATTATATCTGGTGATTTACATTTGGCATTATTGCTACAGGATTATATAAACTTATTTTATAATTTATAAATAACCCACCTCATTCATATAAACCCTGTACTTCTCACATAATTATGCCATTAACACCTCAATAATAAAAAGAGAAAGAACTGGATTACCTAGGAATGCCATTTTTGTCATTAGTGTCTCTTAAAATCCCTTTGTAATGCTGTAATTTCTGTAAACTTTTTGTGAACAAAGTATTGATGTAAAATGATAGCAGTGTGTGGAGTTTTACAGGATGTGTTATAACTTACATTTTTAATAAACACAGTCTTTGAAGAGGGATGGAAGGACGATTACTTGTGAAAATTTCTTCCATTTATACTGTCATCTTAGTATTTTCCTTTCCCATTATGCTGACAGAATCACCACATTAACACAATAGCCTGCATTATGATGACAAAATTATGGCATTATATCAGTAGACCATAAAGAAATGGTTCTATTAATAAAAATATTCTTTACAAATTGGATTTCTTTATTACCTTCTGTAGAAAGGATCTATTACATGAAAATATAGCAAAGTGCTTCTAAATCTAACGATGTTCTTTACTGGTGTTTAACTGAGTGATTATTTCCATCACAAGAGTAATGATAATGTCCCTTCATTATTTATAGCCTTATGTGTCACTTATTTGTACACAGCCTTAAAGATAATACATCAATTGTCATACCACCCAAAAGACACATGTTGTTCTGGTTTTTCCTCGCCAATATCTCTCTCACTTTCCTCAAAAGAGAAATTTTAGGAATACCAGAAAACAACTATCTTGGATCCTATTGCATTGTGGTCTTCAGAAAACATACTGAAAGCATCTGATTTTAAAACTGATCCAGAAGGAGACAATTTGAACATTTCAATTTGCAAGTAAATAAAAAATGCCTCTTTTAAAAATATTATTCACATACATGTAAACTGTGGGCAGTATAGTTAGGTCACAATAATGTTTAAAGATCTAGGCACAGCACACTAAAGTGAAGACAGGTTAAGAGAGAATCTTCTTCCCTGAGTTAATGACAGCTCACTTGATTCAGTTATCCATATCTGCAACTGCACTGAAAATCCTATGTGCAGATGTTTTGGGTTAATAGAGTGTAAGAAAAAAAATACACTTAAAATATTTTGTAGCTTCATTAGGTGCTTTTGCTGGAAATTTCACTCTTGCTTCTGCTCAGCTGGCATGTAGCCCATGTGCTGGTAGATCAATCAAACTGTGGTCTGGACAAAGGTTAAACCACAGTAAGATAACTAATAATCACCCTTGTTTTCTGTTTCCTCTAATTGCTAATAGGGTGGTATTCAACTAATAATGCAATATAGCATTTAAAATTTTGGATTTTCAAGTAAAAATCCTATAATTAGAGAAAACTATTACTTAGGAATAAGTATGCTTTGGGAAAACAAGGTTTTATTGCGGTGCAATATCCTTATAGTCAAAACTGAGTAATAAATTAATTTTTATTAAAATATTTTTTAATTTTCTAAACATATAATGAAAATACTAAAGACACTGCACATATTATAAACACCTTTACTAATAATGACATCTGTGTGCTTTAGAAGTTTCAAAACTGAATGCATTTGATGTGGTCTAAATTGCTACTGAGTTATTCTATCCATTCCTGAGCCCTCTTGTTAGAAAGAGGACTTATCTTACTCTGAGAACAGTGGATGAACTAAAATAGGACACAGCTGATATCAGCCTAGTTTTCTTTACTATTACATTACCACACACACACACACACAGTGCTTAATATTTGCTAAGTATAATATTGGGAATTTGAGTATTTGGAGAATGTGTGGATTAAAAAGACAAGATTTCTAAACTCAGAATTCACAAATTTAGTGGCAGAAATTCACATTTTTAAGAGTTTAATATTAACATTATAATAATGGCCATTACATAATGTATTATAAGTGAAAGAAAGATTTATTGCAACAGAGAAAATGTACAAAGCTTCATTTAAGAATAAGAGCAGAACCCTGAGCTGGAATCTTAGGAAACAATACTTTGTAGGTAAGGATAGTTTAGTTGGAAACTACAGTTTGGGTCGAGAATCTATGTAGAAGAGTGAGATATTCAGGGAGGTATGGAAACTGATTTCACTAGACATACATCCCATAAGTGAGGTGTGATAGAAAACACAATTAGAAGAATAAATATAAAGTTATTAAAGGCTTTAAATGTCAAGCATTCTCTTTATATTGACAACAACTTAAAATTTCAGAGACAGGGACTAATTACATGATTGCCTATCTATTTTAGATCACTAATATTCCAGTTAGTCAAAAAGATTGTAGTGGGGAGAAACCGTAGGTAAGCAGATGAAGCTATGGTTTAGAAGAGCTATTCTAAAACTGTGCGATTATAGTAAAATATGGGGCAGTGTATAAATATGAATGAGAGCTCAATGATATAAGTAGCAGAATTCGGTGACTAAAGAATCTAGCAGTGAAGAACGAGAACAAAATAAGGATTATTTCTGAGCTGATGCCCCTGTAAAGAAGGATACATTTACTGAGGTAAGGAATGCAAGTGGATGTTGTTTCTGACAGTAGAGCAGGGAGAAAAATATGCCCTTTCCCTGACCTGTTTTAAACAGAAGTATTTTTCTCTTTGGAGGTAAAATACACATACACACAGACAACTCCAAATATAGATTATCCCAATCCTGATCTGAAGATTACCTTATGAATCTTGTTCATTTTTAACTGAATTCTTAGTATTGACCTTTAAGAGTTTTTTATATATTCTAGATAAATTCTTTAACATACGATTTTAAAATATTTTTCCTCAGTCTGCTTCTTAAAATTTCATTAACAATGTCTTTTGAAGAGCATACATTTTTAGTTTTGAGGAAGTCCAATTTATATCTTTTTTTTCTTTTATGAATTGTGCTTTTGGTGCTATGAACATTTTCTCCTATATCTTCTTCTATGATTTTTATAGTCTTAGATTTTACATTTGCAGCTATGATCCATTTACAGTTAAGTTCTTTTAAATGGCATGAGGTATAGATCTAAGTTATTATAGTTTGTAAATGGATACCCAACAATTCCATTGCCATGTATTAAAAAGATCATTCTTTATCAAGTAAATTACATCTGCATATTTTTAGAAATTCAGTTGTCCATATATGCATAAATCTCATTCTGGAATTCTCTATCCTGTTTGATTGATGTATTTATTTTAATAATGGTACTGCATTTTTTGAAAAAAGTCTTGAAATCAGCCAATGTGAGTCTTCCAATTTTACTCTTTTTTTCAAGATTATTTTGGCTATCCTAGGTCCATATGAATTGAATTTCCATATGAATTTTAGAAACAGTTTAGCAATTTCTACAAAAAGCTTGCTGAGATTTTTGGGAGGAGGTGTTTCTGGGGTGTCACCACAGAGTAAACATTTTTAGTCAGAATGGTATTATTTATGTGACACTGTGATCAGTAGAAGCCATGTAAAGTCCAGTCATCTGATGTCTAATGATCCATCAAGAGAATTCTCACAGTTCAGCTCTTATCATCCTTGTTTCTCCAATGTAAAGTTATATTTTCCTCTGTTAAGTATTAAGTAATATATGAGATAAGACTTCAGCACTATGGAAAAATATAGTTTCTCATCAATATACTTTCCTTTATTGCTTTAACCTTTAACTATTGTTTTTAAGTCCAGAGAGAGGGATAAAATTAACAGGCAAGTATCATTTTGCTTTTTTGTTTATTCTCAGACTTCATATTTCCTTGCTTGAGACTGGAATTCCCATATTAAAAACCTAAAAAATAAGAGATTTGAAATTATATATATGCAGGTTGGACTCTGGTTCGATCACTGACCAAGAATGCAATCTTGAGCCAGTTACTTGACGTTTTTAAGCTTCAATGTCTTTATCATTAAAATTAGATAACATCATATACTTCCTTTTGCTGTTCAGAGGAATAATTAAATTATCATTTGAAATTAATAAAAATATAAAACCGATATAAAAATATTTTTCTTCTCTAGTCCATACAAAAATCCTGTGAAGACAGGATTTAGTAAGTCTGTTTTTACAAACCAGAGGTTCAGAGAGATTAAACAACTTGCTAAAGTTTACACAGCTGCTAAGGGGCAGTGTTGGAGTTGTTGATTTGATGCCATGGAGAGAGTTGTTTCCACTTTTTAATGCTGTTTATAATGACCACTTATGAGGGTGAGCTTCCTTTATAGGGTCTAGAGTTTGACCTAAAAAAATGATCATATAATTTATTGCCTTAATTGTTGATGAAGGATTAGAAACGTGGAGAGGAAAGGTCATTGTACCTGGAGGTTGGAACACCAGTTCTTTGTCATTTATTAACATTTTATTTATTATCAAATCACTTGAACTCTCCCAGATCTCTTTCTATCAAAAAAGAAGTTACATTATTTTATCTCTTCTAATTCAGGGGCTTGTGAGTGCTAAGTAGGTAATATACTGTAATGTGCTTTGTGTTATGCAAATTTATGAAGCTGGTGAGCATGTCATTCTATTCATGTACCTATTATTACAAAAAGCCAGTGATACCTGTAGTAACAGGAGACTGCAGCCAGACTCATGTGTTATGTTCCATATGGCCCTGGCAGTAATAGATAGCTTCACCAAATATCGTATGAGCTTAGAATCGTGATTTATTAGTTACTAGGAATTTGGAGTTAATGTTATTCCTTTAATACAAATCATCCTGACTCCTTTACATTTCCATGTGGCTTCAAATATGTGAGATCTACTTGTTCACTTAGCCATCTTTGTTTTGGATATTTCCTCTTAGGTGCCTTTTTTTTTTTTTTTTTTTTTTGATTTTCTTTATTTGTAATTCTCAAGTGTTCTTTGTGAAGTTCTCACTCACAGGTACCAGACACCACAAAGTAAGTAGAAAATGAATAGACATCTAAAGTATAAATATAAATAACCATTAATAATTTAACTTATTGAGTAAAGAGCCACACATCCTTTTGATATAAATGGTATAATGGCATAAATGGCATAAATGCTGCCTGTCTGACTGTTCTTCCTGAGTAGTAAAGAAGAAAGAATGAAGCGAGAAAAGAAGAAAGAGGGTCTGCTGGTATGCCTAAGCTATTTAATTTATGCCTCATAAAAGGGTTCATGTTATTATATATTTTTTAAGTTTATTTATTTTGAGAGAGAGATAGAGAGCAGGGGAGGGGCAGAGAGAGATGGAGAGAGAGAATCCCAAGCAGCCTCCCACACTGTCAGTGCAGGGCCTGATGCTGGGCTCAAATCCATGACCTGAGCAGAAATCAAAAGTCGGACACTTTTTATCTTCATGAGGTCCCAATATGGCCTTTTGTAGCAACGTGGATGGAACTGGAGAGTGTTATGCTAAGTGAAATAAGTCATACAGAGAAAGAGAGGTACCATACGTTTTCACTCTTATGTGGATCCTGAGAAATTTAACAGAAGACCATGGGGGAGGGGAAGGAAAACAAAAGTTAGAGAGGGAGAGAGCCAAACCATAAGAGACTCTTAAAAACTGAGAATTAACTGAGGATTGATGGAGGATAGGAGGGCGGGGAGGGTGGGTGATGGGCATTGAGGGTGGCACCTGTTGGGATGAGCACTGGGTGTTGTATGGAAACCAATTTGACAATAAATTTCATATTAAACAAAAAAGTCAGACACTTGGGTGCCTGGGTGGCTCAGTCGGTTAAGCATCTGACTTCGCTCAGGTCAGGATCTCATGATCTGTGAGTTTGAGCCCCACTTCGATCTCTGTGCTGACAGCTCAGAGTCTGGAGCCTGCCTCAGATTCTCTGTCTCCCTCTCTCTCTGCCCCTTCCCCACTCATGCTCTGTTTCTCTCAAAAATAAATAAACGTTAAAAAAAATTTAAAAAAAAAGAAGAGAGTTGGACACTTAACTGAGCCACCCAGGTGCCTTGGGTTCATGTTATTTTAGAATGTACTTAATGTTTTACAATATTTAAATGATAAAATATTACCATAAATCTTACCACTACCCAAATTTCCTTTTAAAAAATCATTGCAAACTCTATTTTCTCCATTTGTAATTTACTTTGTGAGTTTTCTTTTTTTTTTTGTTTTATTTATTTATTTATTTTATGTCCTTTTTTAAAAATTTTATTTTATTTTATTTTTTCTTTTTAATATGAAATTTATTGTCAAATTAGTTTCCATGCAACACCCAATGCTCATCCCAACAGGTGCCACCCTCAATGCCCATCACCCACTTTCCCCTCCCTCCCACGCCCCATCAACCCTCAGTTTATTCTTAGTTTTTAAGAGTCTCTTATGCTTTGGCTCTCTCCCACTCTAACCTCTTTTTTTTTTTCCTTCCCCTCCCCCATGGGTTTCTGTTAAATTTCTCTGGATCCACATAAGAGTGAAAACATATGGTATCTGTCTTTCTCTGTATGACTTACTTCACTTAGCATAAAACTCTCCAGTTCCATCCACGTTGCTACAAAAGGCCATATTTCATTCTTTCTCATTGCCATGTAGTATTCCATTGTATATATAAACCACAATTTCTTTATCCATTTGTCAGTTGATGGACATTTAGGCTCTTTCCATAATTTGGCTATTGTTGAGAGTGCTGCTATAAACATTGGGGTACAAGTGCCCCTATGCATTAGCACTCCTGTATCCCTTGGGTAAATTCCTAGCAGTGCTATTGCTGGGTCATAGGGTAGGTCTATTTTTAATTTTCTGAGGAACCTCCACACTGTTTTCCAGAGTGGCTGCAACAGTTTGCATTCCCACCAACAGTGCAACAGGGTTCCCGTTTCTCCACATCCTCTCCAGCATCTATAGTCTCCTGATTTGTTCATTTTAGCCACTCTGACTGGCGTGAGGTGATATCTGAGTGTGGTTTTGCTTTGTATTTCCCTGATGAGGAGCGACGTTGAGCATCTTTTCATGTGCCTGTTGGCCATCTGGATGTCTCCTTTAGAGAAGTGTCTATTCATGTCTTCTGCCCATTTCTTCACTGGGTTATTTGTTTTTTGGGTATGGAGTTTGGTGAGCTCTTTATAGATTTTGGATACTAGCCCTTTGTCCGATATGTCATTTGCAAATATCTTTTCCATTCCGTTGGTTGCCTTTTAGTTTTGTTGGTTGCTTCCTTTGCTGTGCAGAAGCTTTTTATTCTAATGAGTCCCAATAGTTCATTTTTGCCTTTGTTTCCCTTGCCTTTGGGGATGTGTCAAGTAAGAAATTGCTGCGGCTGAGGTCAGAGAGGTTTTTTCCTGCTTTCTCCTCTAGGGTTTTGATGGTTTCCTGTCTCACATTCAGGTTCTTTATCCATTTTGAGTTTGTTTTTGTGAATGGTGCAAGAAAGTGGTCTAGTTTCATCCTTCTGCATATTTCTGTCCAGTTCTCCCAGCACCATTTGTTAAAGAGGCTGTCTTTTTTCCATTGGATATTCTTTCCTGCTTGTCAAAGAATAGTTGGCCATACTTTTCTGGGTCTAGTTCTGGGGTTTCTATTCTATTCCATTGGTCTATGTGTCTGTTTTTGTGCCAATACCATGCTATCTTGATGATTACAGCTTTGTAGTAGGGGCTAAAGTCTGGGATTGTGATGCCTCCTGCTTTGGTTTTCTTCTTCAAAACTACTTTGGCTATTCAGGGCCTTTTGTGGTTCCATACAAATTTAAGGATTGCTTGTTCTAGCTTCGAGAAGAATGCTGGTGGAATTTTGATTGGGATTGCATTGAATGTGTAGATAACTTTGGGTAGTATTGACATTTTAACAATATTTATTCTTCCAATCCATGAGCACAGAATGTTTTTCCATTTCTTTATATCTTCTTCAATTTCCTTCATAAGCTTTCTATAGTTTTCAGCATACTCTTTTACATCTTTAGTTAGGTTTATTCCTAGGTATTTTATGCTTCTTGGTGCAATTGTGAATGGGATCAGTTTCTGTATTTGTCTTTCTGTTGCTTCATTGTTAGTGTATAAGAATGCAACAGATTTCTGTACATTGATTTTGTATCCTGCAACTTTGCTGAATTCATGTATCAGTTCTAGCAGACTTTTGGGGCAGTCTATTGGATTTTCCATGTATAATATCATGTCATCTGCAAAAAGTGAAAGCTTAACTTCATCTTTGCCAATTTTGATGCCTCTGATTTCCTTTTGTTGTCTGATTGCTGATGCTAGAACTTCCAACACTATGTTAAACAACAGCGGTGAGAGTAGACATCCCTGTTGTGTTCCTGATCTCAGACAGAAAGCTCTCAGTTTTTCCCCATTGAGGATGATATTAGCTGTGGGCTTTTCATAAATGGCTTTTATGATCTTTAAGTAAGTTCCTTCTATCCCGACTTTCTCGAGCGTTTTTATTAAGAAAGGATACTGAATGTTGTCAAATGCCTTTTCTGCATCGATTGACAGGATCATATGGTTCTTATCTTTTCTTTTATTCATATGATGTGTCACATTGATTGAATTGCGAGTGTTGAACCAGCCCTGCATCCCAGGAATGAATCCCACTTGATCATGGTGAATAATTCTTTTTATATGCTGCTGAATTCGATTTGCTAGTATCTTATTGAGAATTTTTGCATCCATGTTCATCAGGGATATTGGCCTGTAGTTCTTTTTTTTACTGGGTCTCTGTCTGGTTTAGGAATTAAAGTAATACTGGCTTCATAAAATGAGTCTGGAAGTTTTCCTTCCCTTTCTATTTCTTGGAATAGCTTGAGAAGGATAGGTATTATTTCTGCTTCAAATGTCTGGTGGAATTCCCCTGGGAAGCCATCTGGTCCTGGATTCTTATTTGTTGTGAGATTTTTGATAACTGATTCAATTTCTTTGCTGGTTATGGGTCTGTTCAAGCTTTCTATTTCCTCCTGATTGAGTTTTGGAAGCGTGTGGGTGTTTAGGAATTTGTCCATTTCTTCCAGGTTGTCCAGTTTGTTGGCATATAAGTTTTCATAGTATTCCCTGATAATTGGTTGTATTTCTGAGGGATTGGTTGTAATAATTCCATTTTCATTCATGATTTTATCTATTTGGGTCATCTCCCTTTTCTTTTTGAGAAGCCTGGATGGAGGTTTATCAATTTTGTTTATTTTTTCAAAATACCAACTCTTGGTTTCATTGATCTGCCCTACAGTTTTTTTTAGATTCTATATTGTTTATTTCTTCTCTGATATTTATTATTTCTCTTCTTCTGCTGGGTTTGGGGTGTCTTTTTTGTTCTGCTTCTATTTTCTTTAGTTGTGCTGTTAGATTTTGTATTTGGGATTTTTCTTGTTTCTTGAGATAGGCCTGGATTGCAATGTATTTTCCTCTCAGGACTGCCTTCACTGCATCCCAAAGCATTTGGATTGTTGTATTTTCATTCTCATTTGTTTCCATATGTTTTTTAATTTCTTCTCTAATTGTCTGGTTGACCCATTCATTCTTTAGTGGGGTGTTCTTTAACCTCCATGCTTTTGGAGGTTTTCCAGACTTTTCCTGTGGTTGATTTCAAGCTTCATAACATTGTGGTCTGAAAGTATGCATGTTATGATCTCAGTTCTTGTATACTTATGAAGGGCTGTTTTGTGACCCAGTATGTGATCTATCTTGGAGAATGTTCCATGTGCACTCGAGAAGAAAGTATATTCTGTTGCTTTGGGATGCAGAGTTCTAAATATATCTGTCAAGTCCATCTGATCCAATGTATCATTCAGGGCCCTTGTTTCTTTATTGACCGTGTGTCTAGATGATCTATCCATTGTTGTAAGTGGAGTATTAAAGTCCCCTGCAATTACCACATTCTTATCAATAAGGTTGCTTATGTTTGTGAGTAATTGTTTTATTTTACATATTTGGGGCTCCCATATTTGGCATATACACATTTATAATTGTTAGCTCTTCCTGATGGATAGACCCTGTAATTATTATATAATGCTCTTCTTCATCTATTGTTACAGCCTTTAATTTAAAGTCTAGTTTGTCTGATATAAGTATGGCTACTCTAGCTTTCTTTTGACTTCCAGTAGCATGATAAGTAGTTCTCCATCCTCTCACTTTCAATCTGAAGGTGTCCTCAGGTCTAAAATGAGTCTCTTGTAGACAGCAAATAGATGGGTCTTGTTTTTTTATCCATTCTGATACCCTATGTCTTTTGGTTGGCGCATTTAGTCCATTTACATTCAGCGTTATTATAGAAAGATATGGGTTTAGAGTCATTGTGATGTCTGTAGATTTCATGCTTGTAGCAATGTCTCTGGTACTTTGTCTCACAGGATCCCCCTTAGGATCTCTTGTAGGGCTGGTTTAGTGGTGATGAATTCCTTCAGTTTTTGTTTGTTTGGGAAGACCTTTATCTCTCCTTCTATTCTAAATGACAGACTTGCTGGATAAAGGATTCTCGGCTGCATATTTTTTCTGTTCATCACATTGAAGATTTCCTGCCATTCCTTTCTGGCCTGCCAAGTTTCAGTAGATAGATCCGTCACTAGTCTTATCAGTCTCCTTTATATGTTAGAGCATATTTATCCCTAGGTGCTTTCAGAATTTTCTCTTTATCCTTGTAATTTGCCAGTTTCACTACGATATGTCATGTAGAGATCTATTAAAGTTACGTCTGAAGGGAGTTCTCTGTGCCTCTTGGATTTCAGTGCCTTTTTCCTTCCCCAAATCCGGGAAGTTCTCAGCTATTATTTCTTCAAGTACACCTTCAGCACCTTTCTCTCTCTCTCCTTCCTCTGGAATCTCAATTATGCATATATTATTGCGTTTTATCACATCACTTAGTTCTCTAATTCTCCCCTCATACCCCTGGACTTTTTTATCTCTGTTTTTCTCAGCTTCCTCTTTTTCCATAATTTTATCTTCTAATTCACCTATTCTCCCCTCTGCCTCTTCGATCCGAGCTGTGTTCACCTCCATTTTATTTCGCAGCTCATTTATAATATTTTTTAGCCTTTCCTGACTGTTTCTTAGTCCCTTGATCTCTGTAGCAATAGATTCTCTGCTGTCCTCTATACGTTTTTCAAGTCCAGTGATTAATTTTATGACTATTATTTTAAATTCACTTTCTGTTATATTGCTTAAGTCATTTTTGATCAGTTTGTTAGCTGTTGCTACTTCCTGGAGTTTCTTTTGAGGAGAATTCTTCTGTTTTGTCATTTTGGATAGTCCCTGGAGTGGCACAGAACTGCAGGGCTCTTCCTCTCTGCTGTCTGGAGTAACTTGTGTTGGTGGGTGGGGCCCGCAGTCAGACCCGATGTCTGCCCCCAGCCCACCGCTGGGCCACAGTCAGACTGGTGTGTACCTTATCTTCCCCTCTCCCAGGGACAAGACTCACTGTGGAGTGGTGTGGCCCCTGTCTGGGCTACTTGCACACTGCCAGGCTTGTGGTGCTGCTTCTATGGGATCTGGTGTATTAGCTGGGGTGGATCCGCAAAGTGCACAGGGGCGGGTGGGGCAGACACAGCTCGCTTTGCCTTCGGTGGTCCGCTTCAGGAAGGGCCCTGTGGCACCAGGAGGGAGGCAGACCCGTCGGAGGGATGGATCCACAGAAGCACAGCGTTGGGTGTTTGCATGGTGCAAGCAAGTTCAGTGATGGGAACTGGTTCCCTTTGGGATTTTGGCTGGGGGATGGGCGAGGGAGATGGCGTTGCCCAGCGCCAAGCTGAGCTCTGTCCTCCGGGGCTCAACAACTCTCCCTCCCATTGTCCTCTAGTCCTCCCCCTCTCTGAGAGCAGAGCTGTTGACTTTTAACATTCCAGATGTCAAGTCCTGCTGGCTGTCAGAACTCGAGGAGTCGGGACCCTCTGCTTTTTCAAGGGGCTCTGCCTTGCACAGTGGGCTGCCCCTCCACCGCCCCGGCTCCCTCCCACCAGTCCGTGTAGTGCGCACAGCCTCTCCACCCTTCCTACCCTCTTCCGTGGGCCTCTTGTCTACCCTTGGCTCCAGAGAGTCCATTCTGCTAGTCTTCTGGCAGTTTTCTGGGTTATTTAGGCAGATGTGGGTGGAACCTAAGTGATCAGCAGGATGCGGTGAGGCCAGCGTCCTCCTACACCGCCATCTTCCTATCGTCTACTTTGTGAGTTTTCTAAAAGAATTTGTATTTTTCATTCATTTCTTTCTTACTCATGGTACAGAATAAATGCTGGTCATAAGCGCTAAATTAAACTGGTTTAATTTTGGCTTAATTGGTAATTCATGATGGAGCTATTTAGATATGAAGATGAAGTGGCTTGTGAGTAAACCAACCATGAGGCAGAATGGAAATTCGAAAACAAAATAATATGTAAGTTTGGCAAAGTATAGATAATAGAAAAGACAAAAAAATATCAAAATAAAATAGTAACATTTTATCTAATTCAAAAGGCTTGAGAAAATCACTGTGAAAGTGAAAGCTAGTTTAAGGAGAGAAAAGGAAATGTTTTATAAATGACAATGTGTTAATTCCTGGTCAGATGTTTGAACTTACTTCATTTTAAATGTACCCATCACCTATATATACTGAAAGTCTTCATTTTTTATTATTGGAATTCTCCTCAATACCAATGCTATAGGGGAAAAAAACACAGATGAAAAATAGATTGAGAGAAAAGCGATTTTTTGAGACATAGGCAATTTTAGAGGTAGAGGTCAGTAAGCCTGTGAAAGAAAATCATTTAGGACTCTGAGTGAGCACCACATATTTGTTTCAAACACTTTCCTTTTAAGTGTATAAGGCTCACCTTG
Organism: Panthera uncia; assembly: GCF_023721935.1. NCBI lineage: Eukaryota > Metazoa > Chordata > Mammalia > Carnivora > Felidae > Panthera > Panthera uncia. The sequence goes on along the minus strand of NW_026057580.1, from coordinate 77,719,424 downwards.
TTAATGTTTATAGTCCATAGAAATAGCAAATTATCTCCTTTCCTCCAGGAACATTTGATAAGACAAAGTAAAAACAGAAAATGCTATCTTGAAAAAGTCTATGAACAAATTATTGTAATATTACATAGCTTGATTGACTATGTATATGGTATAATCAAACATACTTGAGTTTCCTGTGCAATTCTAAACTTCAATAATTCTTGTCACTCTCTAATTTGGTACTATGATAACAGTGATATAATGACTTATTGAAGTATGGTTTACCTAATTAATAAAAATAGTGAAGGAAAAATACTGCATATGTTTATATTTTGTGCTGTAATATGTTTCCTTTCCCATTTTAATTACTTGGAGATGTAGAGGGTGCTACAGGAAGTCCAACATGGGCAATGAGCCAATCAACCAAACAAAGCTCTGGACTCTCAAGCCTGGGTTAGCTTTCTGAGTTAATAACTCCATACATATTATCACACATTCCTGCCAGAGAGTAATGTGCTGAGGACTACAGAAGTTCAGTGTTTGGAATCCTCCTAGACTCTGTCCTAAGCATCTTTTCCTTTGTCTTGTTCTAATGTGTATCTTTTCCCTATAATAAATGTAGATATGAATATCTTAATGAATATCATTAAGTTCTATGAGTCTTTTAGAAAATTATCAAACCTAAAGGTCATTTTGGGAAACCACTGAACTTGTATCACATCTGGTGTCAGAAATGAGGGCAGAAGTGAGATAAATCAGAATATATCTGATCAGAATTATATAGATATAAGACATTATGTTTTGTTCAGCCTATTCTGCTCATAAGTTTTATTTGTCACTTATGATCTTATTCTACAGTTTGGTTTATCTGTTGATTTGGCTGTTGGTTTATCAGTCCCTCTCACTAAACTGCGAGTGCTTTTAAGCATAAGGCGTTTTCATATTTATGTCCATATTGAGTGCCTAACTCAAAGTAGGTGTTTAATAAGTGTTACTGAATGTGTGAATTATTGAATATATGGAATTATACAATTTTAACATGATTTACTCAAGATTGCTACACTTAAGCTCAATTGTAAGCATAAGGTGTTGAGATCTTGTGGATTTCACTTCCAATGTGTCTTCTCGTATATAAATAAAATTATATCACATAATTTTAGGTCACTTGCAGTAGAGCCAATCATCTTTTAATTATAAGGGCACTGATCTGGGAGACAGAATAATAAGGAATTTATTGAGCACTGTTATTTAACTGTGTAGCCTTGAGGAAATAACTTCACCTATTGAAACATATTTCCATAGCTGTAGAAAGAGAGGAATTAAGCTTTAGTTTCCTATTGTTATAATATGTAGTTTATTAAAGGTCTGAGGGAATTAATAGTCGATTTCATCTTCCACTAATTACAAAGTTATAGAGTAATTAGAATATGTATTTTAAATATATAAATGTAAGTGTAAAGATTTAGTACATGTACATTTATACACAAAACATATTTTTCAGTCTTTTTTAAAAAGTTTATTTATTTTGAGAGAGAGACAGAGAGGGTAAACAGGGGAGGGGCAGGAAGACATGGAGTGAGAGAGAAACCCAAGCAGGTCCCACACTGTCTGCGCAGAGTCTGATGCAGGGCTTGAATCCATGAACTGTGAGATCATGACCTGAACTGAAATCAAGAGTCAGCAGCTGTACCAGCTGAACCACCCAGACACCCCTATTTTTCACTTTTATAAACACTGTAGTGAGAGTAGATAATTGGCAGAATATTAGATCTGATCAACGGTGATTGAACATACCATCATTTTCTGATGACCTCTTCAAGAAAGGTATGAAATTTGATGGACCATTTCTCACTCAAAAAACTGTGTAACCAAGGCCTTTTAGTAAGAAAAATTTAAAGTCATTTCAGCTGTAGGTAAATCACAGTTCCTAGTAATGTAAATTATTGGCCATATCAAAGAGCACAGAGATGCTTTCTTTTCCCATGGATTATAATGCCTGTTCATGTATTCACTTCCTCATTTGTACATTTATACTTCTATTCAACAAAAATATATTGAGCACCCATTGTACCTCAGGTGTTATGCTAGGCAGTGAGGTTACAGAGATAAATTAGATGGTCTTTAGCTTCAGGAAGTAACCAAGTTGCAGCTCATTTTGTTGGCTTTTGTTATGTGTGGATACAGAAATGATTGCTTGTACATATGCAAATAAACCTTCTTTAGCATTTGCAGCCTTTTGTGAGCAATTTTTGGGAAGAAAGACTGAGAAGAAATGTACTAAATAGCAAAGTTGGGCGCCCACTGGAAGATCCAGTGAGTTAAACTGCTGAAATCTTGAGTTGTCAATAAATATTATGTGGATAGTATCTCTATGAGACCAAGTTAAAATGAAAGTGTCTTGTTTATATATGTAGAATTCATGAGCATAGTTCTCCAAATGAACTTTAGTAAAATCTAATTAATTGAGCTAATTCTCCAGCTGACTTTGTAGACCCTGAACGTGTGCTGTAGGTCACCTAAATTCCCACACATGTGAGCAAATACTAACACAAACAAGCCTAGCTGGAGTATATTTGAAATAATGGAGCAGCCTGAGAGGGCATGTGGGAGGGCAAGTAATACAAAAAAACAACCATTGCTCTATTTGCCCAAGGCCTGCCCTTGCAACTAATACCAATCTGTACAGGTGGAAAGTGAGTGACACATAGCAGAAACATAAGTATTGGATTTTAACAGTATTAGATTTTTTTCACCCTCTGTCTTAAAGATACTGAGATTCCAATTTCTAAACCAAATTAAATGATCTGATATGTTCACCTCCATGCAAATGGGTGGAACTGAAAAATTTTGAAATATGGTCAGTAGTGATGCTCAGGTTACTATTGTACAAAAATGCACTATTTCACAAGTCAAATTCTTTATATAATTAAATGCGATTTCTGAGAATTCTACATTTATTATAGCACCCAAGCTAAAAGACATATACGTGAAGAGTTTGAAAAATTATGTAAGGTATGTGAAAAGATTTGGCTAAGTGGCACTTGAATGGCCTTAAAGTCAAATATTAGCAAGTTAAAAACCCATTGGAATTTTTTTAAAAGAAGAAAAGTAAAATATAAAGGATAACTACATATCAGACTTTTTAAAAGCTTCATGAAAGTTTTAATACTGTTATCAGAACTTCCACAAATATAATTAGGTTAATTAGGAGAATTACTAAATTGTAAATATGCTTTTGTGAAAGGTGGCAAAAAAGATAAATCCTCTTTTGTCTTATTTAATATGTAGTATGGGAGTGTAAATACCATGATATTCTTTGGATTAGAAAATACTTAGGGGAAAGGTTTTTTGTTTTGTTTTGCTTTTCCCCTAGGGAAGAAAAGATCTTCATTTGTCTCATCAAGAATCAGCTTTCTGTAACTCTTTAGAAGTTGAAGATATGTTGATCAAAAACCAGAAGTACTTACTACTTGATGAGAGAAAATAATAGTCATGTTTTGGTTGCCTTTACTGAGCCAAGTATTTAGAAGCAGCTCCATTATCACATAGCATAATTCCTTTTATTTACCGCACAGATATATCCGATATACAAGGTAATATTCAAGTCATCAGTTCCTTTTTCTTTATAAAACAGTAAAATCTAAAGTGTGTTGCTTTCTAAAACCATTTTAGAAATTTGACAAAATGGGAAGTGTCATGACAATAATTATTTTCATCATCTAGTTCCAAGATACACATAATGTATTTTGTTAATTCTTTCTTTAGTTGGACTAAGTAGATAGGAAACAAAATAATTTATACAGGCATTGAATTAGATTCTATTAGGCTATAATATGAAAACTTGAAAAAAAAGACTGAAAGAACTTGATTTCTCAGATATTTTTGTTGCCACATGGAAAGTTTCATTCTAAAAGCATGTCTTCTGTTTTTTATTTTACTGATTTCATTTTTGCTATTGTTATTTGAAATTTCAATTTGGAGAAAATTAGATGTTGGAATTTTCATTATATTCTACCTTTGAGAAATATAGGACAAGTCATTTAAACTCTCTAAACCTGACTTTCTTTACCTATAAAAATATCTGTGACTGGTTTATTATGAGTAACACAATAAGTAAATTAATAGAATATAAACATGAAGCTTATGGTCTTAAATTAATTAGTATTCAAAGTAATTTAAATATTTATAGCTTATATGCTCTCAATGTGATATGATATATTTCATCAGTAAAGCCACACAGATATATAAAATAATTAAAAATTAATAAATATGCCAAACATATATAGGGAAAAGTAAATGCATTCATCATTTAGGCTAATATAATTTTAAGTTTAACATTAAAGTTTAACATTTAAGTTTAAACATTTTTCTGTATTTCCTGGAAGTTAAAACAAAAGAGTATGGAAATTATTCTATTTTTTCCTGAGAGACTGTGGTTCATGATCTTTAAGCATATTTTTATAGAAAATACAGTCTTTTTAATTTTTTTAATGTTTCATTTATTTTTGAGACAGAGAGAGACAGAGCATCAGCAGGGGAGAGGCAGAGAGAGAGTGCAAGACACAGAATACAAAGCAGGCTCCAGGCTCTGAGTTGTCAGCACAGAGCCCGACACAGGGCTTGAACTCATATACTGAGATCATGACCTGAGCCGAAGTCGGACACTCAACCTACTGAGCCACCCAGGCACCAGTTTTTTTAAAGCTTATCTCAAAACTGGGGTGCTTGGGTGGCTCAGCCATTTAGGTGACCTACTCTTGGTTTCAGCTCAAGTCATGACCTCATGGGTTGGGGGATTGAGCCCTGCATTGGGCTCTGTGCCAACAGCATGGAGCCTGCTTGGGATTCTCTCTCCCTTTCTCTCTGCCCCTGCCCTGCTTCTGTGCACATGCTCTCTCTCTCAAAATAAGTAAATAAACTCAAAAAAAAAAAAAAAGACTTATCTGACCACTTTCTATTTGGGCCATAGCATTAAAAATACTACCCAATGGAGAATGTCTATAGGGATTAAGCTGATAAACTCCAGCAGGCTGTGTTTTTATTCTAATTTGTTGGAAAAATACTACATAAATACATGTCCACCCTCAGTGAACAAGAGTTAACTCTTTCTTCTGCCATCCTGGACTTTGGCAAGAACTCTTTCTTAGATGAAATTTAATCTCTCTACTAAGCTCACTGGCATATCCCCATAATTTACAGTGCTTTTAATGTGGCTTCCTGTCTGCCATTTTAATAAAGATGAAATAAATAGTAATATAATAAATATATAAAAGGACATGATTAGGAAACAAGGATAAAATGGTAACATACTATTAGCCAAAGTACAGAGTCTGAGGCAACAGTCTTCTAAATTGAAGTGGCTGAGATTTCCTATGAAATGGGTGGAGAGGCTATGGTCGAAGTGCCCAGTCAGAGACTCCAAGGCACTGAGGCTGCCAGTTCTTACCCCCCTGCTCACAAGAATCTGCCTGAGACTTCTGTATATGTGTTTAATACCCACAGAGGAGTGGATTCTAAGCAGCTTAGGCATGTCCTGCTGAGTCTTCCTCAGCAGCTTCAATAATCCAAGGGCACTTTTAGAGAAAGCTAGTGCCTTTCACTTGGAACACAACACTGCCAAGAGCACAGTAGAAAGGTATTTATTTTTATTTTTATTTATTTAGGTTTTTTGGTAGGGAAAACTTTAAGGTAAGCTGGGATGATAAGTTACTGAAGTAAAAAACAGAAGACCATTAATTTGGCTGGTAAAAGACTATGAGAAATCAAAGTGTAGGAAAAGTACAGCAATTGGACAAAGATGAACTGTAGAGTATGCCTGAATCTGCCTGCAGAATGAAAAATATGCTCGTCTATGTGCAGAACAAAGGCACACAGGAGGCTGTGACCACTGTACCAGATTATCTAGATATTTGAACGTTATGCATCAGCTTGCATCCATGCATCTGTCCATATTCCCACCCCAGACCTACAGCCTGCTCCCTCGTGATGGTCCTTGCAAACAAGAGCTGAAAAGAGCTCTTTCCTGCTGTCTGTGAGTCTGAGTGATATTCTGGGACACGACAGGTCAAAATCTGGGCTGAGACCCAGGTCTCCTGGTCAGTGCCTGAATCCACCTAAGTTTAGACTGGGGTATAGAGCACACAGACTTCCCAGGCAGTCAAGGTCAGTGTGTCTATGATCTGCTCACTTCTCTTTTCCAGCTCAGAATTTCCAGGCTGTCCAGAGTGCCTACCAAAACTAGATCATAGAGGCAGAGGAGAGAGGGCCCATAATTGTCTACTTGTTGTCAGAACTCACTTTAACTAGACAACCATTGTTTGACAATTGTGAAGACTGACTGTATATAAATTATCCAGTTTTCCAAGGCAGAAATTGTGATTGTATCTCCCCACCATCCTACCCTTATATTCAGGCATCTACTCTTGCATTCTCTGGCCTAGGGTCTCAATTCAGCTCTAGTAACCCTCTCAATCTATTAACCAACTTACTGAACTAAACAAACAAACAAACAAATGCCCTAACAAAACAAAACAAAATAAAACAACTTCACAAAACCACCATGAGAAGAATAAAAATGTCTTCAGGTGTCTTGTCTTTGTGATATAGGAGTACTCTGAAGTGCAGGGCACAGGAGGACCCCTTCTTGTCTGGATTTAAGGTGAATACTGTTGCAGCAAAGCATTTATCTTTAGTTTCATTTTGCTTTTTTCCCTTGTCTAATAATGCTGATTTATTTCCAAGAAACCTTGTCATGAAAATGAAGAATGTATTTGGTCCCTTGAAAAAAGTGGCTTTATTCCATGGATTCCTTACAAGGCAAGACTACAGATTTGATGCCCTTGCTTTTTGTTATTTGCAGTCACAGGAATTAACTCTAAGAAGGTGGACCTAAGCAAAGTCAAACTGTTGTTAAATCCTAATCCCATGTTTGAGTTTGGAGATCTGAGATAACCAATTATAATAGAAAGGAAACTATCCTGTCCACTTACAATAGCAAGTATTTTAAGTATAGAATTTTAATACCTTGCTTGCTTTTTTCCCTTTGTATCTGCCAGTACTGAAGAAAAACTTAAAAGAAAGGAAATATTGGTGGAAGTCTACCTTAATTTTAGTAATAAGTTACAATTAGAACTTTTACCATTATTTTATAACAGAATTTTTTTCCAAAAAATTTATAATCTTTAATACAAATATAAGAGGGAAATTGAGTAGAATACTCTTTCTTGAGCTTCTTATTACTAACCTCTATTGCTTCATGGCGAGCTTTATTTTAATCTTTACAATTTAATTTTTAATTAATTTTTGTTATTGTGATAAGAACATTTAACATGAGATCTACCCTCTTAGCAAAATTTTAAATGCACAATATAGTATTGCTAACTATAGGCACAATGTGGGAAAAAAGTCTTTAGAATTTATCATCTTGCATAATTGCAACTTTATATCCAAACAACAACTCTGTTTCTCTCCCCCTCAGCCCCTGGAAATCACCATTCTACTCTCTGTTTCTATGAGTTTGGCTATTTTAGATACCTCATATAAGTGGAATCATGAAGTATTTGTCCTTCTGTGACAGGCTTATTTCATTTGGTACAATGTCTTCCAGGCTCACTTAGGTTGTCACAAATGTCAAGGTTCTTTTTTTAAGGCTGTTTACTATTCCATTGTATGTATATACCACATTTTCTTTATCCATTCATTCATCAAAGAACATTTAGGTCATTTCCATATCTTGACTATTGTGAATAATGCTGTGATAAATACCACGATCTTTGATACCTTGTTATATATACCTAGGGATGGGATTGCAGGATCATATGGTAGTTCTATTTTTAATTTTCAGAAATCTCTATACTGTTTTTCTTAGGAGCCTTGCCATTGTATATTCCCACCAATGTTCCAGGGTTCTCTTCTCTCCACATTTTTGTTATGGTTAGTTATTTTGATAAGAACCATCCTGACAGATATAAAGTGATATCTCAATTGTGGTTTTATTTTCATTTCCTTGATGATTAGTGATGTTGTATATCTTCTCATAAATCTTTTGGCTATTTTTGGAGAAATGTCTCTTCAAGTCCTTTTCTAATTTTTTAATCAGGTAATTTTTTTTTCTATTGTTTTAAGAGTTTCCTACATATTTGTATAGTAATCTCTTAACAGATATATGATTTGTAAATATTTTCTTCCATTCTATAGGTTGCCTTTTTCAGTATGTTAATTATTTCCTTTGCTATGAAGAAGCTTTTTAGTTTGATGTAGTTCCTGTTGTTTAGTTTTGCTTTTGTTGCCTATGCTTTTGGTGTCATATTCAAAAATCTTGTCAAGATAAGTGTCAAAACAGGAAGTTTTTTGCCCATGTTTTTTTTTTTTTTTTTTTTTAGAAGTCTTATAGTTTCAGGTCTTATATTTAAGTCTTTAATCCATTCTGAGTCAGTTTTTGTGTATGGTTTGTGATAAGGGTCCAATTTCATTTTTTTTCATGTTGATGCCCAGTTCTCAGCACCATTTTTTGAAGAGACTATTCTTTCTTCATTGTGTATTCTTGACACCCCTATGGAAGATCAGTTGATTATATATGTGTGGATTTATTTCTCTATTTTGTCTTATTGGTGAACATGTCTATTTTCATGTAAATATCATACTGTTTAAATTACTGTAGCTTTGCGATATATTTTGAAACTAGGAAGAACAAAGATGGAGACATCATACTTCCTTACTTCAAAATAATCTTCATAATTTTAAGTAGGGTAACATCCCAACTCTCTGGCATTTACCAACACTGGGAAAGTCTTTAGGGTTTGAACTAAATAGTGGACTAAGAATGAATAGAACAGCACTTATTTTAAAAGAAGTTATTCCAAGTTCAACCTATTATTTTATTTTTTAATACCAGTTTCAGAAAGTTTCTTAAATTTGTGATAAAGTAAAACGGTGGGCCTTATAAGTTCATAATTTATAAAGTGATGCTATTTTCATAGTAAGTTGTGTTCATTTAAAAAAAATGTTTAATGTTTATTTATTTTTGAGACAGAGAGAGACAGATCATGAGTGGGGGAGAGAGAGAGGGAGACAAAGAATTCGAAACAGGCTCCAGGCTCCAAGACGTCAGCACAGAGCCTGATGTGGGGCTCAAACCCACAAACTGTGAGATTGTGATCTGAGCCAAAGCCGGTCACCCTACTGACTGGGCCACCCAGGCACCCCATCTGTGTTCATTTTAAGACTGAGATACATCAGGTCAATACATAAATGGGGAGGTGCTATCCATATATTGGGTGATGTTAATGGTTTATAGTCACATTAGTCTTTAAGTTGAGCTTTGAATTTAGTCATTTGGAAGTAAATGCTCTATAGAGAGATCATCATCAAGAAGTAACTAAGCAACTGTTTAAAACTGAAGCCTGTTTTCTAAATTAATAAGCAGCTTTCATTATGAACAATCTAAAAAATTGCAGACTATTTTCTGTTTACCTATTGATGTATTTTAATGTGTGTACAATAACCTGAGAAATAGGTTTTTCAACTTTTAAATTTACCTGAAATCATGATTACAATATTCAATGTCAAAATGAGATCAGTTGGTATTTTTAGTAAATCTTTCTACAAATTAAGCTTGCCATTTTTCTCATGTTTATATTTGATACTATATAAATTATATGTCATGCTAACATGAGGCAATTCCTTCTATTTGCTAATTGCCATTATTATAACTTTATCATTAGTTGTTTTTCTTAAGACACTAGTTTATATAATTCTAAAACTAAGTGTTCATGTGAACTCTAGTAATGGGAATCAGTTTCTCTCAATATGTGCTATAACTAGGAGATTTTTCCGTTAACCCCCAAATACTTGCCTATATTGAATATCTTTCTTCCTTTATGGACAGTCCAATAACTTTTACTTTCCAAATTGAAATTATATCCATTTCATTTTTCATAATTGGGAACATAAAAGTATCTTTAGTTTTCTGTTACAGTTTTACCTTATTATTTTACATTTTTGACAATGACTAATTCTTTCTTTTAAATGTTCATCTACAGTTTTTTCATTTTGTACTGAGAAGTTGCATGTCTCAAAATCCAGTTGGGGGAGCACCTGGGTGGCTCAGTTGGTTAAGCATCCGACTTCAGCTTAGGTCATAATCACAGTTCATGGGTTTGAGCCCCATATTGGGCTCTGTGCTAACAGCTCCGAGCCTGGAGCCTGCTTCAGATTCTGTGTCTCCCTCTCTCTCTTTGCCCCTACCCCACTCAAGCTCTGTCTCTCTCTCTCAAAAATAAATAAACATTAAAAAAAAAATTTAAAAACCAGTTAGAGGAAAATCACAAACTTCCCCCAAATTTGAAATTTAATATAAAACAGTTTATAAGTTACTAACATATTAAACATATTTTTTCAAATTTATTGAGTCATAATTATGTAAAGAATTCATTTTAAATGTTACTGACACTGCCTTCCTCTTTTAGCTACATTTTTTTTTTATTATTTCCATATATCTTTCCTTGTTTCACTGAGATTTTCACTGAGATCCTCAGATTTCTTCACTGAAACCACATGGTAATATGTTTGTTATAATTTCTCTGAAAACTTATACCTATTATAGAGAATAAAAAATAACTAGTGACTATCATGTGCCAATATGACTCTTTATGTGAACCACAACTTTGTCTCATGAAGAACCTCTAGATTTCAAAACAACAAATAAATAGAAAGTACACTGGTCATAGCTAATTCCTTATTTTTTCCTCATCTCTATTCCAGTGAGACTTGGATCATCTGTGCAGAACTACCCATGGCTTTTTAGTTTCTTCCTTCATGTGATGTGTGGAATTTGTCACAGTCATTTTGCCCAAGTCTATTTTAATTCCATTTTACTGTTGCAAACTGATCAGCAATGCATACTTCAGAGTTTTCTCTTGGTTTTGATTAAACAGATAAACACATCTAGTGTGACAGAAATTAAATTGCAGGAAACTTGAGATTTCTTTTTGTCACTTTCATCATAGGAAATGTAGTAGTTAGTAAAGTAGAGAAAGCAAGAAAAAGTTTAGAGCTTTGAGCATAACATAGTGATTGAAATGGAAAGCCATGTAAAATCTCAAAGGATGTGTTCTTCCAAGAAAGGCAGAGAATTGTGGAGACACTTTACATGATGGGATATATAAGTAGGGCCCTGGAGGTCCAGATGTGAAAGCAGACTACTGGAGTTAAGCACTTAGCTGAAAATTGCTTTCTATCATCTCAGCTAGAAGTAATCAGAAGCCAGGCATGAAGGATTAAAGCAAAATACTTTAGGTATATACTTGGCTTTTGAAAGTTGGAATTTTATTTTTCTTCTTTTATGCCCAAGATAACACTTGACTTTCTTTACAATATGCAGAATTAAAGTCTTCCCATGATAATTTATTTTTTTAATTACAGAAAGGTATGTATTCACAATAAAAGCAACCCTCCAGAACTTGTTGGGTAGTTATAGAATTTAATGTAATGCTGTCACATTTTAATCTGAAGAATGATACTCTAAAAGAGATTTCAAGGAACATTTGGTGAAAACTGTCTTGTTATTGATAAGAAAAATTAGACTTGGAAAAGGAAATTAAAATTCCTGATATGAAAAGCTCTTTGTCTTTAATCCTTGTCCATTATCTTTAATCCTGTTGCTGTAACTATTCAGATAATGTTATTAGGGGAAGAAAAGCAAAACCAGTAGATGATGTTGCCTGATGGAATGAAAGCAGATACCCTGATTAAAGGCCAAAGCTATGGTAGCCAAGTTGTTTTCTAGTCAATTCCAGTGTCAAATATTTGTCCCTGTTATTATTACAGGTGTAATTTATAGTTTGAAAACAAGCCACTGTACTCTTAAATAATCATGACTAGATGACATTGATTTAAATAATAGGGCCATATTTATTGTAGCTTTCAATTTTTAAGATCCTGTTTTCCTTTGGAAAAATAAGTATTCCACAATATAATTGGAAAGTTAAAATTTCTCTAATGTTTCATGGTATATTTTAGACTTTCCAAAGACATCTATTTTTATCTTATAGTAGTAACAGATACCATTTAATGACCATTTAAGGAAAGCACTTTGCCAAAGTTTTCCAGGTTGTTACAATGATCCTATGAGGTAAGTATTATTTTTCCCAATTTACTGATGAGAAGACTGAAGTTTAGAAAGATGATATAACTTGTCCATTGTTACACGGTAATGGTAGTCTTCTCTAACTTTTGAAAAGCCCTGTATTCCTTTTTTTAGGAACTCTCCTCTCTGTTTCATATGATTTTAATGAGATTACCGTTGAACATGGCTCAGTTGGTCCATGTTTCTCACTATGGAGCTGGATACATGATTCTGCCTAGACTATTAGAGCCTTTGGGGGAGAATGGATGTGTGCCAGGAGAGGAAATTATGCCACTTCTGAAATTGTTATCTGTAAGAACTATGTTAACCATGGGACTTGCTGGGGTCCATCTTTCCCATATATGACTTGAGGAGAGAAATAGTCAAATGAGAAGAAGCAGAGCCAAGAAAAGGAGAAGAAATAAAATCCTGATAACAGCATTTTAGTCCTCGGCATGAAACCCATTCCAATCCTGGACCATTACAGTCATATGCACACAAAAGCCGAAGTCCTAACAATTTCTTATTATATCTCAACCAAAGTATTGTATTATTTTATTTTATTTTATTTTATTTTATTTTATTTATTTTTAATGTTTATTTATTTGTTTTGAGAGAGAAAGAGCATGAACAGGGGAGGGGCAGAGAGAGAAGGAGAGAGAAAATCCTAAGCAGGCTGCACACTGTCAATGCAGAGCCCAATGCGGGGCTCAATCTCACAAACTGAACTGAAATCAAGAGTTGGATGCTCAACTGACTGAGCCACCCAGGCACCCCCAAAAAATCATTTTATAGTCACATGAGACGGTTTAAAGTCACTCCTTACAACATATGCTTTTCTTTCTACTTTCTCAGCAAAGCAGCTATCTCCTCTGTTTTCCATCTTCACGGTAGAATACAACTGCCCTACAACTCCCCAGACCACATTTTAAAGTTCTGACCACATGGCCACATGGAAAATCGAACCATCTGTTTTGAATCCCTGTTCCAAATTTAATGGACTTTATTTAATCACCTGTATCTGGGAAAAGGCATTGCAAAGAGCACGGTTAGCTGTCAGTAGCCCCACTCTGAAGGGTAGGAAATTCAGAACAAAAGAGGCCTGGGTAGACCTCCCATAAGGCATCATGCCACAAGCTTTCAATTCTTTTTGAACTAAGTTTTTCAGTCATCTAATCCTTCTTAATTGGTGAGGCCTACTTAACAGTGTTCTTTTACTTTACTATTTATATATTTCTTAAACTATGACTTTATTCAGAAAACCAGTTTTAGAGTGGAAAACATTTATTTGTGAAATTTATTTCAATTTAAGCAATGAAAAGATTCAAATCATATAGTGAATTCAGAAAAGAATGATCAAAATTAAAATTTTATTTAAGCAGTTAATCTTGAACTCATGACCTCCAGATCAAAAGTCTCATGCTCTAGGGGTGTCTGGGTGGCTCAGTTGGTTAAGAATCTGACTTTGGCTCAGGTCATGATCTCATGGTTCATGAGTTTAAGTCCCTCATCGGGTGAGCTCGAGCCCCACTTTGGTTGAGTTTGAGCCTTGCTTTGGGTGAGCCCTGCTTCTGTCTCTCTCTTTCTGCCCCTCGGTCACTTGTGTCTTCTCTCTCTCAAAAAAAAGTCACATACTCTACTGACCAGGTGCCCCAAGATAAAGATTTCTTGTGAACAATGGCACAAATATTAAATATAGATAAGTTACCTTTACTTGATATGTAACATTTTTTACATGTAACTTACCAATCACTCACGTAAAGTCTTAATTGTGCATGTACAAGTGTTTTAATTTAATAAGTATTTTAAGTATTTATTAATAATATGGATTATGCGTAGTTTATGAAATTGAATGAGTACAAACGCTCAACCCACATTTCAAAATGAGAATTTTGAAAATTATCTCTAGCTATGGGAAAAAAAGATTTACCAGAAACAAAGAGTCTTTTTAATATTGTACTAATGTAAATGATCCACATACGTCATGTATTGAGATACAATTGCCTTACTCAAATACTGATTCTGACTGCATTACCAGTGCAGAGCTCGGTGGTCAGTTCCACTCAGATTTTGAATAACTAAAGACCAATGGTTCCTTATTAATTGTTTTGTTAAGATTAATTACTTTTGTTAAGATAAATCTTGAGAACTACTATATAATTAATGAAAATGTATATGTAAGAAGCTCCCTGTTTTCTAAAGGAAAATTATGATTCAATTAAATATTGCATATGCTTCATTAGATCTTGAAATGCTCGTATTTAAATATTGAACATCTTTTAAGAATACTGAGATGGCAATTTCCCCATGATTAAAAATGCTATCTCCATTCTTAAAAATTTAATTTCGATCATCATGCTGTTAGCTCTTCTCTCTTCAGGGAACAGCATAAAGTTTATAAACAACTTCTTTAGATAAGGCTCAGAATTCATCAGGTCATTGTGTGGAACAGTCCTGCTTCAGTGAGTGTTCATAATTTTCAGCATTTTCCTGCAGGAGAGAATGTTCTGTGAGCAATAACATGAGTATACCATTAATTCTATCATTGGAAATGATTATAAAGAGGGAACTCATCATAGATATATGAGTTTATTTGTAAATCAAATGAATAACTTCATTCTGACCCCAGGCAATATTGCTTGATAATACTGATGGTGACCAGTATACTCCCAGCCTAAGGGAACTTTTGAGGTAAGCATGAGATACAAATAAATATGTATTTCTCACTTTTGTATCTCTTTTTCTTAAGTTATTTACAGGAAGCTAGGCCATCTTATTTTTCTAAAAAGACAATTCTCTTCCCTCAATTTTCTTCTCAAGTAACCTGCCTATATTTTTTCTAGGGGCTCCCACATTGTTGGCACAACTCTGTATTCTTATGCATATGGGCAGCGTCAGGAGTGATGAAATCTCTTTTCAGACAGAGCAGGCTCTATGTGTCCTTGAAGACCAAGGCTAGAAAAAGAGTTCCATTTCAACCTTCTTGACCACTTCTTTCTAACCCTTGAAAATCTCTTAGCAATTGAAGCAGTCTTTTCTTACACAACTAGATACATGATTTTAAATACAGTATCTTAAGAGAACCAATTTTTCCACCTTAAATTGATGCCGGGTCATGCATGGCTGGTAACAACTCTTTCTTTGAGAATTAAAAACATTGTTTACTTGATCAAGGTATCTTAGACCTATTTATAGGGATAATGCTCCTACACTATTTGAAACTATAGTTGTGTTCTTTCTATACAAATCCACTAATGATTTGTTTGTTTTCATTGTTTGAGTCTCTCCAGAAAATTTAGAATCCTCTCATGGGACATTTGACTCCCTTTAGACTAGTGAAGCAGTCAAACATGGACTGCTAAGGCTTTATTTGGATAGCAGAGGCCATTGCCCACCAGTTGAGGTAATCACCACCAAGCAATGCTATTATTTTATTTTTGACTGGGATATTGGACTCTAAACTGAGAATCCAATCACTGTTAGTTCTGACAGTTAGATATCCTAAGCTTCTCTCTTTGAACCTCAGTGGTTTTATTTTAAAACACAGCTAACACTCACTCTTCCCTTATAAATCTGATTGCAATCATTCCATAACAACATGGATGTAAGGTAATCTGAAATATTAAATATGGCTTAAAGAAGGAAAAAGCTAAAGCAGCTGGATAGAAATGAATTCACTTACTTCACTATAGGGATATCTCAAGAAAAAAAGAAAAGAGGGCTGGTAACCTGGTCTAATTTTCTTGTCTATAGGACCTCTGGGTAAATAAATTAATGATATTTGCTAGAAGGAAGAGGGCTTGTCTCCAAAATGCCCAGGGCAAAAGTCCCTGGATAAGTTTACTCATAGTAAATAGAACACAAAATCTGTAAGACATGGCTCCCTGGAGAATGCCATGTAGACAATACAATTCTCTGGGGGTATAAAACAGAGATGTGACATAAATTAAATTCTCTCTTCTGTGTGAAGAGACCTGCAAACCTCACTGAAAAACTTCATCTATTTTGGGCTAGAGGTATATGACCATGCAGGAAGGAAGGGCCTCTCTGTTTCTTCTGAACTAACTGATTACTAGTATCCTTAAAATTATTAAGTAAAGCTTGATGGATAAGATTCTGATTTGCATGGATTTGATTGGATGATACTATCCCAAGAATTTGCTCAATGCCTCACATTGCTATGGTAGTAATATATATAGGATTTTTTTCTTATATAATCATAAGATTTTAAAATTTTATATGGGTAGTATTTAAAATAAGTAGAATTTTGTGGTGCCTGGGTGGCTCAGTCGTTTAAGCATCCAATTTCAGCTCAGGTAATGATCTCACAGTTTGTGAGTTTGAGCCTTGCATCAGGCTCTGTGCTGGCACCTCAGAGCCTGGAGCCTGCTTCAGATTCTGTGTTTCCCTCTTTCTCTGCCCTTCCCCCACTTGCACTCTGTCTTTCTCTCTTTCAAAAATAAATAAACATTTAAAAAATAAAAATAAATAAAGTAAAACAAGTAGAATTTTGGCCCAGAGCTTTAAACCTAGGGTTACTTGTGGGCTTCTTTTGAGAGAAGTGTTTTATACTATCTTCAAACTATCCTATTTGTAATATATCTTGCAGAAGTTTATTGAAATTCCTGTATGTAATAGTTGCCTTCTCTGATTTGCTATTCTGATTCAGATTATTCCTACTTGGATAATATATTGTCATTTTAGTGGATGTTGTAGTGGGTAAGGAATCTGTAAAAGGTAATGTGTATAGTTGAACATATAGTCTTGGTTCACTATTTTGAAAATAGTTCTTAAAAATCTGAGGAATAAATTGTTCTTTGAAGAATAATAATAGTGTGATAAGTTAAAAGGGGAGAAGCCCACGTTAGAATATTTTAACTAATAAGACAAATAAAATAATAATTATTATTATTTGATATTTTCAGAGAGAAGTCTAAGATAATAATAACCATATCTAGCCCTTACATAGTGCTTACTGTGTGCTAAGAAGAACTATGCTCAGGGCTTTACATATATTACCTTATTATTTCTTACAATTGCCTTATGAAGCAGTGTTACTATTATTCCCATTGTACAAATGAGAATTGAGGCACTGAGAAGTTAGCACAAGTTCACACAGCTGGTAAAATAACACAGAAGGGATTAAATCCAGGAGGTCTGGTTCTGGAATTGATGCTCCTTAACGAATATGATAAATTGACCATTTATTATAAGATTTAAATAAAAGTATTTCAATGAAGTGTCAATTGAAATAAAATGATATTTATATGAAATACAGTTTTTAAAAAACAGATTTCTTGGGGCACCTGGGTGGTTCAGTCGGTTAAGCATCTGACTTTGTCTCAGGTCGTGATCTTGCGGTTTGTGAGTTCCAGCCTTGCATCAGGCTCTGCGCTGACAGCTTAGGGCCTGTAGCCTGCATTGGATTCTCTGTCTGTCTGTCTGTCTGTCTCTCTCTCTGCTCCTCCCCAGCTCTCTCTCTCTCTCTCAAAAATAAACTTTTAAAAATATTAAAAAAAAAACAACTTGGGTTTCTTTTAGCATTTATGTATTCTCATATTACTTGTAAGTAGTATGTTTCTTTTATGGTGCTGAGTGTGAATTATTAACTGAGGATTTTCTAGAAACCAGCGTTTCAAAGTATTAACTTCCGAAATTAGTCATGCGCCCAAATCCCTCCTTATGCACCAGTCTATCCGTGTGTGTAGGCAGAGATACAAGGTATAGACAGCCTTGTGATGAGGACAGGGTAGTGAGATCTTTGCAGTGGCAGAGCCTAATAGACTATGTGAAGCTCTAAGATGCTATGACTGCTCAGGGCACTGCTCGTATGTTAGAGCTATGGACCATGACAGAGATTGTGGGAGATGGTTAGAGATAACACAGATCTTGGAAATAAAATATCTATCTATCTGTCTATTACAATATCTGTCTACATATCTATCATATTTCTCTCTCTCTCTCTCTCTCACCTCCTCTTCCTGCCCAGTTTACTACAACTCAGTTAATTAATTACAACTGTGTGAAAATGACAAGAACAGTTAGGGCACAGTAAATATCACAAGAGTCTACTCTTATCTTTTTGATATTTCTTCCTACCCTCCATGTTTCTGGTCAAAGCTGGTAAAGGGAAAAAGAAAGTAGAAGAGAAGAGCCCAGTCAGAGTTATGGGATAAGAGTTCCTTTTCCAATAAAATAAAATAAAAACATAGAGGGAGGCAAACCATAAGAGACTTTTAACTATAGAAAAACAAACTGAGGGTTGCTGGAGGGGAGGCCGGTGGGGAGATGGGCTAAATGGGTGATGGACATTAAGAAGGGCACTTGTTGGGATGAGCACTGGATGCTACATGTAAGTGATGAATCACGGGGTTCTACTGAAACCAATACTACACTATATGTTAACTTACTTGAATTTAAGTAAAATAATGGAAGAAAAATAAGTAAAATTAAATTAATTAAATTAAAATAAAAAAGAATTCCTTTTCCAAGTAGCAAAGTATCAAATATCAGACTGGCTTATCACCAACTATATGCGGTGCTTTAACCTGATGCTGATCATAATGTCACTGTGTAATGCCAATCAATATTAGATCACTTCACTTCCCTAATTGAATGCTCACCAGCATGTCAATTCTGAAGAAGAGAGAGCCTCTGAGAAATGGCAATCCATAGAAATAATGTATGAGAGAAAGTCTTATTTGTGTGCAAGTAAAGAGAAGACACAGCTGGAGAAGTAAAGACAAGCTGTTTATCTCTGAGTAAATCTTTTAAAAGAATCACGGAAACAGAAAGGGACGCACATGATATCAGATTAGAATGGTGACTGAAATAAGAGATTTTTGACTTTGAATTTTCAATAATGTCACACTCATTACTTTGGCATTAGAAAATTTGATGTCACAAAGAAAAAGTGAACCACAATGAGATTTAATTTATGTTTCAAACTCTGACCTTGCCATTATAGAATGGTAGGTTATATTTTTAATAAATTGATAAAATGAATAATTAACAAATTCCTATATTCAAAAGACATCTTTGACCTTTTGTCAATTACTTAGGGCATTTTTACCATGTGGGAAAACATTTTATCAGGAGAAATATAGCAGAATGCTCAAATTTAGTAGTATTTGGAGCACTATTCTCTGGATATTATCCTTAGGCAAGTACCAATTACTCTTGGTCTATCCTGGATGACCTGGGGGGACTATAACCTCCTCAGGTAGTATGTTCCAAGCTGAATTCCTGGGAGAACAGAGTGTAGCTCTGCATTTTAGAGTCTGTGGCCTGATTAAGAATAGTTGCTGGAAAGTTCCATATAAAACATCTGTTCCATTTAGACCTTTACTTCTCATTTGCCACTCTCTTTTACTCCTCCTTTTCTCCACCCTCCCTTTTCTCTATCCTCTTCCTATTATAGACGATTCTATA
The DNA here is from genome assembly GCF_023721935.1 of Panthera uncia. NCBI lineage: Eukaryota > Metazoa > Chordata > Mammalia > Carnivora > Felidae > Panthera > Panthera uncia. Next base: position 77,699,890 of record NW_026057580.1, on the reverse strand, counting down.
GAAATTTATCTGTTAACAAGACCTTTCCCCACCCCAAAGTTATTCCCTCTGGGTCTTTTCAAATATTGATATAAATGATCTATATTCAAAGACTTGAATTGCTCTATGCCTTGTAAGCCAGACTATATCTCCTACCTATTTCTCCTTACTTTTTAGCACAATGACTTACATATAGAAAGCACAAAATAATTTTTATATACAATTTTGTTTGACTCTACTATGACTTTTATGACTCAATCCACTACTTTCTACGTATTTAATGTTACTACTGTCATAAAAGCAATCTCTGAACTTTGCATAAAATACACAGATGCATTAAAATTCAATTTTTTTATCTTTAAAAATTAACTACTTAAAAAAATATGGAACAGTTTCCTTACTAATGCAGCCAGAGGTAGGAAAATCACAGAATGACATAAGAGGGGAAAAGATAGTTCTTTATTTCTACCCTGGAGTACATTTGGTTTGTCCATTCATCAATTGTTGCAAATTTGGGCTGTTTCTGTTTTTTGACCATTATGAATAATACTACTATAAACAAGGGTGCTTGTGTGGCTTAAGTGGTTAAGCATCTGAATCTTGACTTCTGCTCACGTCATAATTTCATAGTTCCTGAGATTGAATTCCGCCTCAGGCAGTGTGCTGACAGTGTGGAGCCTGCTTGGGATTCTTTCTCTCTCCCTAAGTCTCTGTCCCTCCCACACTCACATTCCGTCTCTCAAAATAAACATTTAAAAAAATACTGCTATAAACATTCATGTGCAAGTTTTTGTGTAGACGTACGTTTTTAATTCTCTTGGAGTAAATTCATGAAGTTTTCATCCTCAGAATAAGGAGTGATTAAATAATACCTGGTATTTTTTTGTACAAGTTTACAAAAATATGTCATCTTAATAAAATATAATTCTTTGTATTGAAAAGAAGCTAAAAGCACAAATAAATTTTAATTAAACTATACTAATATTGAAGTTGGAAAACATAATCAGAATTTGTACATAGTAAGCAGATCAAAGAAAATATAGCTTCCTTAGTTTTATGTGGACAAAAATAGATGAAACCCCTCATATACTGAACTATATAGAGAGCAATACTAAAAGAGAAAAAAGCATAACTGATTTTTCAACATAATTTGATTCCATGCTGGAATAAAGTAGGCATATAGTCATTCAAGGCTTTACTGATTTCATATTATATATAAGACATATAGGTGGAAAGTAAAGTAAATTAACAAGACACAGTCTTTGTTCTCGAGTTTTAAATATAAGTGGAGATAAATTATTAATGCAAGCAATACTGGTACAAATACAAAGCTACAGAAATTCAGAAGAGAGAGAGAATACTCTAACTTGCAATGGCTGATGACAGACTGAGATTTTTAATTGTATACTCGGTGGGAAGTACCAGTTGTAAGGTGTTGGGAATGTTCGATATTCAGGATAGAGATCAGAGGGACAGTATCATATAATGGTCATTTTTTCATAAAATAAATGAGAGACATAGTAGATACAATCTTCAAGGAAGAGAACACAGAAGCAAAAGATCATAAAACCAAAGATGAAGCTTTTTTGAACACCTACAGATAAGCCGTGGAAAGAGAAGGAGCAGAAAAGAAAACAAAGGAATAGAAGAACATAGCAAAGAGCTGTTTCAGAAAAGCCAGGATAGAATTTTGAGTTTAAGGCAAGAAAAAGGTAATGCACGCACACACACACACACACACACACACACGCACGCACACATACGTTTCCTTTTTAAAATTTATTGAGCCTCCTATGAGCCAGTATTGTACAAGGCTTAGGGGAAAAGCACAGGAAGGATGGAATAGGTCTTTCACATTCAAGGAGCTTATAGTTCAGTCCAAGAGCCATATAAAAACAAATGCCAAACAATACAAGTTCCTTTATAATTTACTACTAAATTATATGTGGTGACTATAAGTGCTACAGAAGTATGGAGAAAACTAATGGGGATTGGTATACTCAGGTGAAGTATATTAGCTGAGATTGTTTTCTTCAGTATCTAGCAGAAAATTGACAAAATGAATAGCTTACATAATAAAAAACATTTATCATAAGAGGACATCTATTTGCACAAATTAGGGTTTGTTAAACAGCAAGGCTTTTGATACAAATTTTTAAAATTCTCTTGTTTCTCATCTGGTAACGAGATGGCTGGGAAAATTCATTAAAAAATTTTTGTACTGTCCTTTCATGAAGAAAGGAAAGGTATGAATGTTTCCTGATTAGGAAAGAAAGGAATCTTCCCAGAAGATTATCTACATACTTCTACCTCATTGGCCATGCACATGACAACCCTGGGATCAAGGGAGCCCATGGCAGTGAATATCTGGCAAAGGGAAGGCCAAGGTTAGCTTCCACAAGTCACACTCATCCCCAAAGGATGCAGAGCCCTGTTTTCCCAGAGATTAAGGAGTACTACAGAATTCCCTAAACATAAAATGAAGAGTTTGTTAGTAGGAAGAAAAAGTGGTCTCTGTGAAAGATGTCAGTGGAGTTCCTCCATTTTTCCTATCATGTTTTATAAAAAAGTTAATTATTTTTTAATAAGAATCTCTTAGTATATATTCAATGCAAAAACATCTACAATTTTTATTCAATATTTATAAAAATTTATATGATGGTTATAAACTTTATAAAAGAGAAAATGAACTATTTTTTTTTTAATTTTTTTTTAACGTTTATTTATTTTGGAGACAGAGAGAGACAGAGCATGAATGGGGGAGGGTCACAGAGAGAGGGAGACACAGAATCTGAAACAGGCTCCAGGCTCTGAGCTGTCAGCACAGAGCCCGACGCGGGGCTTGAACTCACGGACCGCGAGATCATGACCTGAGCCGAAGTCGGTCGCTCAACCGACTGAGCCACCCAGGCGCCCCGAAAATGAACTATTTTAAGAAAAGATGAACATCTCCTTAGAAATGCAAACTCAAAGGATTTTAGTGCAATAAAATAAAACAATCATTTTTAAAAATTTTTAATGTTTATTTTTGAGAGAGAAAGAGACAGAACATGAGCAGAGGAGGGGCAAAGAGAGAGGGAGACACAGAATCAGAAGCAGGCTCCAGGCTCTGAGCTGTTAGCACAGAGCCTGACACGGGGCTCAAACCCACAAACTTTGAGATTATGACCTAAGCTGAAGCTGGATGCCCAACTGACTGAGCCACCCAGGCACCCCTAGAACAATCATTTTAACTTTTACTTTTGTATATTAAACAAAGCTGCAAATATATATATACACACACATATATATATGTGTGTGTGTGTGTGTGTGTGTATATACATATATGTGTGTGTACATATATATATATATATATATATGATTGAAAAAGACAGAAACTATAACTGGTGTAGTTTCCCCAGTGGGAAAAAAATTAAGCAGACAGGTTGCCAATCTAAAATAGCATAATTCCAGAGGAGGAAAAGTGCTGCACTAAATGAAAGTCCTTGATCGTTCAGAGTAAAGGTAGAAGTGGTCACTATGAATCAAATTGTGAGATTTCTGGTAATTTTTTAAACTTTTAATTCTTGTGACTTTTATAATAGAAGAGTAAAACATTGTTTTAACTGTTTCCTCTTGAGCCATTATGATATTTGCTGAAGGACTAGCACTACATTTATTATTAATTTGTCTCCATGGCTCAGAGTACCAGTAAACCCGCAGAGACTGAAACTAAGTCTAGATAAAGAACAATAAATAATAAATAACAACAATAATAATTTGCATTTTTCCAACATCCTCCAGCTGTGGAAGTCAAAGTGGTTCACAAACATTAATTAAGCTTCACAAGATTCTAGCGAGGGAGGCAAATAATGTCCAGATGGGAAAAATAACTAAAAAGCTAGTGAAGGTCACACATAAGTTAATAACAGATTCAGAAATATTCCCCATCGCCTCTCTCATCCAAAATTCTCTTCCTAACTTAACTTTTGATTGTATCTTTAATTTTTTTCAAATATTAAGAGTCTCACTTTGAAAAAAAAAACTCTCTAAACCTATTTGGCTCTGGAAATCACTGAGCTACAAGTTTTGGGACTTATTCTTAAAATTTTATTTTGTTTATAATGTTCTGTGTACTCAGTTTTCATGGCTACTGTAATGTATAATGCCATTATGTCCTGCTCTGTGGGTGGTTGATTCTGAACTCAGAAGAAAACCAACTCTAGGAAAAGACATCACATGTGCTATGTTAATATTGACAATGAATTCAGCAGTTGTAAATGTGCTGAGACTGACAGGAACACAACTAAGTTAACCTTTAAAAATTCAAGGAGACATGAAAACCTGAATTTTTATTTATCTCATGACTCTGCCCATGTATCAACTGACAACATTTATTTCATGCTTCATACATTTCATATTCAGGTACTAATATTCTGAACTGGTCACATTTAATGAAATGCTTTAAGTGACTAATTCATTAATATATTTTGGAATACCACTTATTTGTGGTGAAGAGAGTTCTTAGTTTAGTTGATAATCATTTTTTTTTTTAATTTTGTATGTTGGATGTTGCGAGTTAAACAGGAAATTTGTGTGCTTAAGTGTCAGGAACTATGGTTTGGGAAGTAAGAAATGTGGGTATCTCTTATGCAGTTTGCCCTCGCAGATACATTCAATATCAAATAACAACACAAATATAACCAGAAACTCTAAAAACTTCAGATAGATAGATGGTGTCTTTTATGTGTTTTATAGATAGTTTAGCTAGTGAGCTAACTTAACTAGAACATGATTGCCATATGAGCTGATTCATTGATGACAATAAAAGATTCTATTCCTATACTGAATGTCACTGTAAACCCAGCCACTCACATGAGACATTTGGTGCTGAGAGAGGCTAAGTGCATGAAGGCCTTTGAACAGATGTTTCCCACAACTGTGAAAGCATAATTTGAGTCAGAATCACCATCTTCCTATGTATATCTGCAAAGTCTTTATATTCTTCAAGGTAGAAAGTTATGATCACAGATAAAGAAAATTTTTAAAGGTGTTTCCCCCCCAAGGATAAAGGATGGTGTTGGAGGAACATAGTGTTTGTTACCAAAGTCAAAGAGGTAAGAGGATGCAAATTAAGAGCATTGGAATGGGTGAGAGAACTGCAGATAGTTTAAATAAGCAGAAGTAGGGGTGTCTGAGTGGCTCAATCGGTACTTTGGTTCATGAGTTTCAGCCCCACATAGGGCTCTGTGCTGTCAGCTCAGAGCCTGCTTCAGATCCTCTGTCTCCCTCTCACTCTGCCCCTACCCTGCTCATGCTCTCTCTCCCTCTCTCAAAAATAAATATAAAAAAAATAATAAATAAGCAAAAGTAAAGAAAGCTAGCAAAGAGTTAGAAGTTAGACTATTCAACCTTCATCTCTTTTGCTAATAATGGAGTCTTAAAGAAAATTTCACAGAAAAAGCAGCCTCTGTGATTAAATCACTTTTTTTATCGTTCTAATAAATACTAAAATATATATAAATTAATATAAATTTAAAAAGGAAAAAATATAGATAACTTGCATATATATTTAGTTGCTCAAAGATTTTGATTGGAGATAGCAGACATGATTTTTAAGTTCTACTCTTTCTTGTCAATGGTAGCAAATATATAATAGGATTTTCTAGATACTTCCCTGATACTAAACAAAGAAACAGAAAAATATTTTTATAATGCCAACATACACACAGAGGGATACCTTCACAGCTTTAGCAATTAATGCATATCTAATTAAGAAGAAATAACAAACACCTGTCAAATGAGATTGTGCCATATTTATAATTAAATTTCACAATCTTCTAAGATGTCACAATATTTTCTAAATGGGTTTTAGCATTAAAATTTCTAATATTTTCCACCCCCAAAAATCTCTAATTTCTTTAGACATCACTGAACATAAATTCTCAAGGAATACTCAGTTTAAGTGGGATATTTCCCAGTGTCGGTTTGTAATGTCACTGACCTAAGTTAGGGTCTAGCTGAAAGTTAGACCTTCAGTGGGAACTTTTGCATAACTTTTTTAGCGAATGAAAAACTTTGGCTTAGTTAGAATGCATTTAGTAATGTATTGTCACACATGTAACTTAAATTGGCAAACTAAGTAGATATTGTTGAAAGTCAGGAAATGCTGCACAATGAAGTACAATGTTTTAGTGCATTTACAACATGAAGATAGATAATATATAGATAGGCAGATAGTTAAAAACATACATACTACAAAGAAAACAAGTACACATTTGTGTAATAAATATGTATATTTCTGAAAGGTTAAAGGGAGATGTAACCTGAAGAAGTCGGCAGCTCTAAAATTCAGTTATCGCAAGGTGTTTCTCTAATCTTTGATGCTGGGTAAGTGCAACACTATCTAAAATTTTCATGATGCTCATCAGAAATCTCTGATTGCACACCTGTTTATTAATTGAACTCATTCACTGGAATTCGCTTCTATTTCTGTGGTTATGTCTCAAGCTGTAAACATTAGGATCATTTTCCTGTCCATCTAAAAGCATGTCTTTTTCCCTGGACACAGCTATCTCATATTGATGACCACAGCAGTTGCCCACTGAAGTGATCACCATTGAGCTATTTTCTCTAATTCACCATGTTCAATTGAGAGCACAGCAAGCATGTCATTTTTCATACTGGGGTAGTCACCTCAAAAACCATTATTTTTTTCTAACTATATAAAATTTGGAATCTAGTTACCCTAAATATTTTTGCATTATCTTTGGCAAAATCATTAAGTGATTTCCTGGTATATGTAAATCAACATGCCATCTTATTTTTTAAAAATAAAATAATCTATACTCAGGGAAATATTGTTTTACTTCTGTAGATAACTTGAAAAGTAATTGAATTACCATCAGAACTACAAAAATCTGTTCATTTTTAGGTTCTGCTCCTTCCCTAAGAATATTTTATTATACTGTCTTAAAACACATATTTGTGACTTGTCTTTGACCTTCATTTTTAGTTCATTGTATAGTTGCTTTTTTCTTGCAAGACATAGATGAGTTAAAAAAAATTACTGTTTGGAATCCCATTTTATTAAGTAATTCAACAGATATGTATTGATTTGTGTCTATTCCCACTGGAAGACTGCTTTAGTGTCTGTGGCAGGCCTTATTTTGCTTATCACCAGGCTCATGGATCTGCTTAAGGAAGGATCATGCTCATTTGCCAATCTGTGCATTGACCTCAAAACGATAATGAGGAAGCCTTGAGGAAAGACATGAATCTTCAGATTTAGGAAAACAGTTTCTTTCAGATAGATTAAAATAAGTAAGTGGATCTATTTCTAGTATAGTCTGTGATCCTAAAGTAATCAAGTATGAAGGAAATACACGTTTCTAACCAATAAAAAACAGTTAGACTGATAGCTAACTTCAAAATAATAAACATAATAGTAATTGTATTAATATAATCATTACAACAACAATAATTGCTAACAGCGAGAATAATAGAGTCCAGAAGATACTGGGTTAATATCCTAAAAGCACTGTGGAAACATAACTATTAGTCTAGAATTGCATATGTCATTAAATTATCATTAAAAAATAAGGATGGGAGCACCTAGGTGGCTCAGTTGGTTAAGAGTCCTACTCTAGATTTCAGCTCAGGTCATATTCTTGCAGTTCATGATTGTAAGTCCCACATTGGACTCCATGCTGGCAGTGTGGAGCCTGCTTGGAATCCTCTCTCTCTCTCACTCTCTCTCTTCCTCTCTCTCCCCCTCCTCAGTGTGCTCTCTCTCTCTCTCTCTCTCTCTCTCTCTCTCTCAAAAAGTATATATATATATATATACCTAAAAAGTGAAGATGAAATTACGGTTTTTAAGCAAGTAAAACAACAGGCAAATTAACAATCACAGCCCATAATGAGAGAACTAATAGGGAATGTGCTTTAAGAAAAAAAAAAAAAAAAAAACTCAGGAGGAAAAGTGAGATGTAAAAGGGATTGTTGAGCACAGACATTGATAAACATGTCAGTAAATCTATATAAGGATGTTTTGAATAATATAGTTATAATAATTATGACTTTTGAAGACACAAAAGCAAAGTGAAATGAAAAACAATTGGTAATAACTTAAATAGGCTAGTGATTTGAATTAAATCATTCCAAGACTTTTTGTTACTCTAAAGAGAGTGGATTTCTAATGTTTATTTTTGTTGTTGTCGTTTGTTTTGTAAAGTATGCAATTAAAAAAATGTGACCATAACCACTAGCCATCCTCAGGTAGAATTTTTTTAATGTTTATTTATTTTTGAGAGAGAGAAATCATGTGAGCAGGGGAGGGGCATGCTAACAGCATAGAGCCCATGCAGGGCTCGAACCCACAAACCGTGAGATCATGACCTGAGTCAAAGTCTGATGTTTAATCAACTGAGTCACCCAGGTGCCTCAGGTAGAATTTTTAACTTCTAAACCAGAAACATGCCAAAAAGGAAAAGAAAAAAGAGGTAAAGAAAATGACTTGTAAGGGTAAAACACAGTATAAGATTGTAAGGATATACACAAATTTAGCATTTATTATAGCAACTCACAGATCATTCACCATTTAAAAAGAGAAAATAATCCTCTTGTATGCCACTTAAAAATAGATATGCCTAAAGCCCAATAGATCCAAAAGGTTGATAAACAATTATAGTAAAATCTTAGCCTCTCTTCATTTCCTTTGACCTCACCTCTCATTGGTTCTTCGCCCACCTTAAGCTTTAGCCACCCAGAGCTCCTTTCTTTTTCTCAAAGACAGCAGATATATTACATTCTCAAGATCTTTCATTTGCTGTCCTCTCTGCCTAGAATGCTCTTTCTCCAAAACCTTCTTTACACTAGGTACCAGCTACATATCATTTCTTCAGAGACCTTCCCTGATCCATCCTAACTAGAGTAGATTCCCTTGCATGAGGTAGTCTTCATTTTCTTCATAGAATTTATTACAATCTGTAATTGTCTTAAACTACTTATAAGTAATTTAAACTTCTAATCCATAAGAAGGCACAAAGGAAATGGAATCACTTGTTTTTTAAAGGTTTCCTCTGCCAGTGGCACATCACTTCTACTCATATGTATTTGGCTGATGCTACTTAATTGACGGATCACAACTAATAGCAAAAGAATCTAGGAAATGGAAGCTATAGCTGGGAATTTGCCCTAATAACTGGGAATTTATTATTAAAACTAAATAGGTAATAATAATAGGGGTCAATTATTAGCATTTTTATTGCAAAATAAAAATATGAAGTATATCTCTGTACTCTTCTACTCATGCCAAATAAACTAAGAAAAATATTCAAGAACATATCACATTCTTCTTCATCAGTCCTTCTCACTTATTTACAAAAACTTGGTATTATTCTAATTACCTCTTTCTGCTGCAATCCTCATCTCTCCATCTAACTTCTAAGTTTTATTGACAGTTTAATACTTCTAGTTTTGTTAAGTAAAAGATTTTTACTGGTCCTGTGACTAGTGCCAAGACCTTATTTTTACATGTATTTGTCTTCCAAGTCCATCAGTATATGCGTTTGCATTTTGGATATAGAAGATTCTAAGTGGACTTAGGCTATGTCTTCACATTCTATATATCTGTATCTATCTTTTTCTCTTGAGCAATGTAACTAGTTGCCAACTTCAAAGAAGTAGCTCTAGCTATTTATTTTGATAACTTCTCATTGTGTGTCGGTTTCTATTTCATATGTTCCTGTTCATGATCTTCTCCTTCATACTTTTTTGGTTTTACTCCCCTCTGCCCCACCTTTTTTTTTTTTTAATGTTTATTTATTTTTGAAGGAGAGAGAGACAGAGCCTGAGTGGGGAAGGGGCAAAGAGAGAGGGAGACATAGAATGTGAAGTAGGCTCCAGTCTCTGAGCTGTTAGTACAGAGCCCAATGTGGGGCTTGAACTCATGAGCCATGAAATCATGACATGAACCGAAGTCGACATTTAGCCGACTGAGTGACCCAAGTGGCCCAACTGTCTCCCCCAGCTTTTTGATGTAGTGTTTTAGACCATTGATTTTAGTTTTATTTCTGATGTATTAAGACGTATGTGCTACGTGTTTCCCTCTAATCACTTCTTTAGCTGCATTGCATACATTTTGATCTATTGTGTTTTCAGTACTATTTAGTTCAAAATAATTTCTATTACCTTTTTTCTTTTTTTTTTACCCATTTGATTTTTTAGAAATGTATTATCAAGTTTGCATAACATTTGGAATCTTATTTTTTATCTTTTTATCTATTTCAATTTTAATTGTATTGTGTTCAGAGAAGATACTCTGAATTTAGTCTTTTATTTTTTAATTTTTTTAATGTTTCATTTATTTTTGAGAGAGAGAGAGAGAGAGTACAAGTGGGGAAGGGGCAGAGAGAGAGAGGGAGACACAGAATCTGAAGCAGGCCAGGCCCTGAACAGTCAGCACAGAGTCCAACGCAGGGCTTGAACTCATGGACTGTGAGATCATGACCTGAGCCGAAGCCAGATGCTTACCCGACTGAGCCACCCAGGCGCCCCTGAATTTAGTCTTTTTAAATTTGAGAACTGTATAATGGTTCACCTTATGGTTTATCAGGGGAAACAAACTATGTACTTGAAAAAAAGCTTCATTCTGCAGTTGGTGAACATAAAGTTTTGCAAATTTCAATTATTTCATTGAAATAGTTGAAATGGCTAAAAATGATTTAAATCCTGTTCTTTATTGTATTTTGTGTAGTTTTCTAGCAGTTTTTTATAGGGTTGTAAAAATTTCCAATATGATTGGGGAGTTGATAATTTATCCTTTAAATTTTGTGATGTTTTATTTTTTAGAAGAATTTTAAATTTACAGAAAAATTTTGAAGATAGTACACATTTTCCATAGAACCTATATCCAATTATCCTATAATGAACATTTGGCTCTAGTATGATATAGTGTTGAAACTAATGCACCTATATTAACACATTATTATTAATTAAAGTCATACTTTATTCTGATTTTTTTAGTTTTTACTTAATGTTCTTTTTGTGTTCCAGGATCCCATACAGGTTACCGCACTACATTTAGTTGTCATGGGCTTCTCATGGTCTCAGACTCCCCTTGTTTTTTTTTTTGTTTTTTTTTTTAACGTTTTTATTTTTGAGACAGAGAGAGACAAAGCATGAACAGGGGAGGGTCAGAGAGAGGGAGACACAGAATCTGAAACAGGCTTCAGGCTCTGAGCTGTCAGCACAGAGCCCGACGCGGGGCTCGAACTCACGGACCGCGAGATCATGACCCGAGCCGAAGTCGGCCGCTCAACCGACTGAGCCACCCAGGTGCCCCAGACTCCCCTTGTTTTTAATGACACTGAGAATTTTGAAGAGTACTGGTTATGTATTTTGTAAAGTGGTCATTAATTTGGATTTGTTTTATATATTTTATATGTAGTATATTTATAAATACATGTATATACAACACATATATGTATACATATACACATATATATGCATAAATTTATATATGTATGTATATAACAATATACACATATTATATGTACATATATATATTCATACTTCTAAGTTTAAAATCTAAAAGTATAAATTTCTTAGGAAAAAGAATAGAAGAAAAAAATATTTGTGAAATTGGGTAGGCAATAGTCTCTTACATAGAAGAGGACAAAACCATGAACCATAAAATGCCCTGGGAACCTGTATTGAGCCCAGACTCCTCTCTCTGGACTCCCTGGCCTGGAAAGCAGCATGTTTTTATACTAGAATTTTAGCACCGGGTGCCTCCTCCCTGTGACTGCAGCTTTCCTCTGAGTCAAGTTGCAGAGTGCTAGAGGAGGGACTCATCCTATGCCTATTGCCTGATTCACATTTTTATCTCATGTCCAAATTCTGCCTGCTTTGGTTCAGTCACTGGAGTCCTCTTGTGGTTGTTGTTTATATTTGTCCCCCCAGAATTTGTAGTTACTTTCAGGATAATATTTAGGGGGTACCCAGTTTTGGATTAGATCCAGTGCTGTTATGTCCCTTATCCCCTTCCAGAGAATAAATCAGTTTGGCCTTTTGTAGTGTTTAGGAAATTTACTTACATTTTGGTGATGTCACAGGGAAGACATTATTACATCATTGATACTTGGCTTTCCACTATATTTGCCAGTAGTCCCACGGCCCTCCAAGTCACCTAGTCCCATTATATCACCATCCTCATTCCACACACGTCATGGAAGTATATTCTGGAACCACAGGTTCATGGCTTCTTTTAAGGAGAGAAGCTCTGACTGCCAAATTTTTCTTAAAGTTTCACCTGTCACAGGCTGCTGTATTTTTCCAGGCACCTTGGAAATGAGAAAACAAAATAATGTCTATCTGGAAACAGGCGATTCTCTAGGAATTGAAGATGCATAACTTAATTAGGCAGTATCCTACTAGATTAAATTTGAAAATTAATCTCAAATAGGTATAACAAATTCAGCCCCTTTGCCTTATTCAGTATCTCCTGTTTTCCCCTGTTTATATTATCCTCCTCTACAGAGGAGCATAGTTTACTTCTGAAGTATAATATCATTTCTTATATCAGTCAGTTCAGTAATATCTATAGATGACTTAAATGTCCCATTCGTCTCAGGGAAAATAATACTATATTGAACACTTTTATTTCCTTTATAATGTATACATACCCAATAATATTTACCTGACAGTGATTAATAACAACTTTGTAACACTTAGTTTAGAATATCCAGCCTGGAGAAAATTATTTTCAAATATTTAACTATTTAGCACATAATTTTCTTTTCCAGCTCCTGTTCATGAAGTTTCAGCTTCAAAATTTCCCCCTAAGTCACAACTCACAACTCCTTTCCAGCTTGTTTATCTGCTTTCACATTCTTCTCTTGTGTGTCTTCTGCTTTTATTATAGATCAGCACAATCTTGTTTTTTCTCAGTTTCTATCCAATCAAAATCTGTTTTTCCTGGTGTATTTCATTTGTAAGTAACATGTTTAAGATAGGTCCTACCTAGAAACATGAGAATTATTACAATTGAGAAATTTTGTTTTTTCATAGAGACAACAACCAAAGGGTCCTGCGTCTACTTGGTATATGATTGTGGATTTGAATTGGGAGCAATTAATGACGTTTTAACATATTGTGTTCATGTTTTAAACTCCGATATCAAAATAAATGCTAGGTCAGTATTAGAGGCCTTTGCATCAGAAGCTGAAGTTTGCTTTCACTGATACCTGGATTTTATAGACCATGCTTTGGTAAAATCATGTTTAGAGATATCTGGATCCCGTTATGATAATCATGCCAGCATTGCACTTTTCAATTGAATATGGAATGCCTGCTTATACTCTCGTAGTAGCTACTCTTTACAGCAAAAACAATACAGTATAATGAATTTCAGTCCCAATTCACTGAAACACCAAATTATAATCAACTAAAATAATATAGAAAAATATAGCATTTTGAAAATAAGAATGGTTTTTAAGCAACCGAGGAAATATTGAGACAAAATTACTGAATGAATGCTATGACAGGAAAGTTGGCATTATCTCAGTTTCGCTACAGATCTCCCAACTATCTTTAAAAATAAATGTTAGGGGTGCGTGGGTGGCTCAGTTGGTTAAGCATCTGACTATTGATTTCCGCTCAGGGCATGACCCTACAGTTCCTGAGTTCAAGCCCTGTGTCAGGCTCTTTTCTGCTCTCTCTCCCTCTCTGCCCTTCCCCCACTCACATGTGTGTGTGCTCTCTCTCTCTCAAAATAAATAAACATTTGAAAAAATATTAGTGGTTCCTTCTCTGGATTAGTATCAGAGAGCATATTCAATCATAATGAGAAAGAAATAATAATTTTTAAAAGCCTTAAATGGTATCTAATTGAATAAAGGTTGAAACAAGTAGATTATATAAATGATACCTACCAGGAAAACTTCCATCAACGATAATCACTTATCTGAATTGTCTGCTCATTACCTACTAAATAATATTAAGTTGAATGCCCAATAAGAAATGAGAAATAATGATCTCAAAATGTTTAAATCACATAAACCGAACAGAACTTTGTCTTCTGAATTGTGAGTCTTACTATTATTGATCATTCCTCACACACTATTATGAGCTCTTAGAGTTTGTGCCATTAAGGTGATTTAAGTTAGGGACTCCTTCAGGGAGAGAATATTTAAGCTATGACAAACTATGTTTTGTACTGTTTTTATACAAATACACAGAAAAGCAAATTATGAAATGATACCGGTTTCTCATGATTCTCTTTACTCCTCTGTAAAGTCATGAGGTTCTTTCAAATAATCTTACTTTTCAGGCTTGCCCCTTAAGTGGTAATATTATCTAGAATATATTATTGTTCTTCTTTTCCCTCTTCTGTAATAACATCTCTAACCAAATTCCATCCATGGAAAAGGTTTCAATTACTGCCAACGTATGTTTCTTAAACCGTTTTCTGAATAACAGACTTCATTTTTGATCACCTCTAAGCTTTTTCACCTGCATGGCCTATAGATACCTCAAAATTATGAAGTCAACTGACCCCATTTTTTTCCTCTCCCTATAGAACCTACATATTTAAGCAGGCATGGAGCCTGTTTGGGATTCTTTCCTCCTCTCTCTCTGCCCCTCTTCCACTCACACACTCTCTCTTAAATGACAAAACAAACAAAACACTTTTACAATTCTAAATGCTGTAGCATTTATAATTTGCAGTTCACAACTGATACAGTTCTATATAGCCATTGTGCTTTTTGTTACATTTTAGCATGTATCTTATTTACTTCCCTAGATTATTAACTCCAAAAGGGAAAAGTTTGCAGCTTCAGCCTCCTTGGTAGGTGCCCTATAGTTCAACAAATATGGTGACATTGTAGCTTGTGCATCTCCTTCCAGTTGGTTCCTAATTTTACCTCTGGAATAAAGGAGTTGTCAGAAGAGTTTATGAATACCACTTTTGGTTTACAGTATTTTTTTAGTTCATGAATAGTCCACACATAACTGTGTTTAAAGTAAATATTTAACAACACATTTATTAGTTAATCCAGCCACCATTTTGGACAATTATATATAATTATCACTTAATATGTCTTTTTCTCAATTGGTTGTAAACAGGTTTTGGTGATCCATCATTTGTTTAAAATTATTTTTTGAATTATATAATCATTCAGAGTGGATATAACTGAAAGCTACTTGGTCAGTTTCACAGAATAGTTAGCTTCTCCACTGATCTTTCCAGGAAAACAAACCCTATTCTGGACTAGCCCCAAACAAATATCCTGTGACACAAAATTGCCTTCTTTTTGAACCATGGCTCATCTTGGAAACTTCTTTGGGTGCAGACTTGTAATACTTATAAAGAATGATCATCAAAGGGTGCCTGGGTGGCTCATTCAGTTAAGCATCTGACTTTGGTTCAGGTCATGATCTCACTGTTTGTGAGTTTGAACCTCACGTTGGGCTCTGTGTTGACAGCTTGGAGCCTGAAGCCTGCTTCAGATTTTGTCTCCCTCTCTCTCTGCCCCTCCCTCACTCATACTCTGTCTCTCTCTCTCTCTCTCTCTCTCTCTCTCAAAAATAAATAATCATTTTTAAAAAAGATGATCAACATATTTCTTCACATTTTAGACAATATTCTCTATTGATTACTACAACACAAATTGGTCATTAATAATAGATTGTCATAGTGCTTTTTTTAATAGGGTTTGCTGGAACAACAAAAAAAGATAGGTTACCACTTGGTGATGCCATTTCATTCACCTTCCTATTGTTAGCACTGTGTAGATGAGATTGTTCTTTTTGTTTGTTTGTTTTGTTTTTAGTTCTAAAATGCTGGGTGATATAAAGGAAGGGTGACAGAGCTTCCTCATGATAAAACAAATGCAGCAGATACGTCCTCTGTAATGGCTGCAGGGCTGAAGGCAAAGATGAATAGCCCACATCTCTAACTCTATCTCAAATGTATATCATGGCCCAATGCGGTACCATGATTGAGAGACTTCACTCAGGAGAGAGAAATGGTAGAGGAGGCAGTGAAAGTACTGGTCCATCATTGGTGATAACTTCCCCTGGAGTCAACTAGTACTCAGATGAGGGGGCTTTCCTCTAAAACATAGCACCTTCTCTTTGCAGCTGGAGAGTGCTGATCATGCTGGGTTGAAAAGCATTCACACTGGCTGCTTTCTTCTTACTCTTAAAAGTGCTATTCGTTTTTACTCTACAAGCAATGAGTTCCCTCAGCTAAAATTTATGAGTACTAAAAAACAAAAATAAAAAAATGAGCAAAACTAACTTGTCTTTTCTGTTTTCAAAAGATCTTTTTACTTGGTATAAAAAAAGATGCCTCAGAAATCTATTTTGTTTGTCAAGGGTGAATGCAGTTTTTAAATGTTTCAAAACAGCTGTTTCCCTCCTTGTTTAAAAAAAAGAAAACAGTTTAGTCATGGAGTCCTGATGCAACAGAATCACTCCTTGCCTCCTCCATCTTTACATGCACACCTAGGTACATGGGAGGAACTGTTAGAGACTTGAAATAAAGGCCGAAGGTGAAAGTAACATATGTACATGGACCTCTCTAACTTCCGGTTCACCACTACTCAGTTCCCTATGATGGATCTAGAAATTGACATTATATGGAACCAGGTGTATGGACATTAAGGTAAAAGTCAGGAGATCTAGAAATATGCTCTACATTTTCTGGCTTGATGACCATTCTTTGTGTGATATTGGATCATTTTTAAAAGATCTTCTGTACCATTATGGCCATTTTCTATTCACAATGAATATCATATTTTAAGTTTATTTATTTACTTTGAGAGAGACAGAGACAGTATGAGTGGGAGAGGGGCAGAGGGAGAGGAAGATCAAGAATCCCAAGCAGGCTCCACACTGTGAGCACAGAGCCTGATGCGGGGCTAGAACTCACAAAACCATGAGATCATGACCTGAGCTGAAACCAAGAATCAGATGCTTAACTGACTGACCTGTTCAGGCACCCCCACAATGAATATCATATTTTAAATACATGGGAAATAGTATCACAAAAGATATGTCATTTGCAAATATCTCTCATTCTGTAGGTTGCTTTTTAGTCTTGTTGACTCTTTCCTTTGCTGTGCAGATGAAGTCCCAATAATTTATTTATTTTTGCTTTTGTTTCCCTTGCCTCAGGAAATGTGTCTAGTAAGAAGTTGCTATAGCCAAAGTCAGAGAGGTTACTGCCTGTGTTTTCCTCTAGAATTTTGATGATTTCCTGTCTCACATTTAGGTGTTTCCTCCACCTAAATTTTTGTGTGTGGTGTAAGAAACTGGTCCAGTTTCATTCTTTTGCATATTGCTGTCCAGGTTTCCCAACACTATTTGTTGGAGAGACTGTTTTTTCCCATTTGATAATCTTCCCTGCTTTGTCAAAGATTAATTGACCATGTAGTTATTGGTTCATTTCTGGATTTTCTGTTCTGTTCCATCGATCTATGTGTCTGTTTTTGTGCCAATACCATACTGTCTTGATGACTACAGCTTTGTAATATAACTTAAAATCCGGAATTGTGATGCTTCCAGCATTGCTTCTCTTTTTTGAGATTGCTTTAGCCATTCAGGGTCTTTTGTAGTATCCAAAATATATAAAGAACTCAACACCCAAGAACCAAATAATCCAGTTAAAAAAAATGGTCAGGAGACATGAGCAGACGTTTTACTAAAGAAGACATACAGATGGCTAACAGACACATGAAAAATTGATCAATGTAACTCATTATCAGGGAAATACAAATCAAAACTACAATGAGATACCACCTCATGCCAGTCAGAATGGCTAAAATTAACAATACAGGAAACAAAAGGTATTTACAAGGATGTGGAGAAAGAGGAATCCTTTTACACTATTAGCAGGAATGCAAACTACTGCAGCCACTCTGGAAAACAGTATGGAGGTTCTTCAAAAAGTGAAAAATAGAACTACCCTGTAGTCTGGCAATTGCGCTACTAGGTATTTACCCAAAAGATACAAAAATACTAATTTGAAGGGATATGTGCACCCCGGTGTTTATAGCAGAATTATTAACAATAGCTAAATTAAGGAAAGAGGCCAAATGTCTGTGGACTGATACATGGATAAAGAAGAGGTGATTTATATACACAATGGAATATTACTCAGCCATAAAAATAATGAAATCTTGCCATTTGCAATGACATGGAGGGAGCTAGAGAGTATTATGCTAAACAAAATGAGGCAATCAGAGAAAGACAAGTACCATATGATTTCACTTGTATGTGGAATTTAAGAAACAAAACAAATGAATAGGGGAAAAAAAGAGAGGCAAGCCAAGAAACAGACCCTTAACCATGGAGAACAAACTGAGGGTTACTAGAGGGGAGATGGCAGAGGGATGGGTTAAATAGGTGATGGTAGTAAGGAGGGCACTAGTTGTGATGAGCACTGGGTGTTTTATGTAAGTGATCAATTGCTAAATTCTACACCTGAAACTAATATTACATTGTATGTTAACTGGAATTTAAAAACTTAAGAAAAATAGTATCACAAAAGAAAAACACAATAACAACAATAATGTTCTGTAGACAACATAAAGAGTGAGGTCATAAGGTTGGCCCACCACAAGTGTACGTCATAAGGGAATGGATTGGATGTCGAAAATTTTAAAATAATAATAAAACTGACTAAAATTAGTATTTTTAAATTATTGGCATTCACCAACAGTTCTAAACAATATCAATGATAAAATCCTAATTCTTTTGAACTTTTGTTGTTGTTGATGATGGTCTCAGTTTTAAACAATTGCCCACACCCAGAATAAGCTCCCACTGCCGTACCCTACTCCTGAAAGAATCACTAAATAAAGGATGGAGTTATGAAGGTTACTTTTACTTTTTAACTCTCAAACTTTGAGTTATCAAGGTCAATGCTTTTCATACTTTAATGTGCATACAAATTATCTGTTGTTAATTTGCAATATCTGATTCAGTTGGACTGAGGTGGGAACAATGCTGCATTTCCAACAAGCTTCCAGATAATGTCACTAGACCATAATGCATGTAGCCAAGGTCTGGAAAACATTCACTAGGAACATTAGTGAAATAACCATGTAAAGCTTTCAAAAAACGATGAAAGAAAACATAGGTACTAATATCCTCACAGTTCCTTCAATTTTTAAATGAAAATGTATGTTATTACTAGTTTTTCCAGACCAACATATTAATCTAATGTTTTACATTAGATTGTACTAATATATATAATTTTTCAGGTTTTTTTGAGATATTTTTGACAAATAACATCATTTAATAAACTTAAGGTAAAAAAACGTGATTTGGTGTACATTTATATTGTCAAATGATTACCATGGTAAGGCTAGTTAATATATCACCTAATATAGTTATAGCATAGTTATTTTTATTTATTAATTTTTTTAGTGAGAACATTTAAGATCTACTCTCTTAGCAAATTCCAGGTACACAATACAATATTGATAACTATAGTTAACTATAATTACCCTGCTGTACATTAGATTCCCAGAACTTATTCATTTCATTACTAAGAGTGTGAACCCTTTGACCAATATCTTTTCCTGTCCCTTACTCCCCCCAACCTTCATTAACCACCAATCTACTCTAAGTTTCTATGAGTTCAACTTTTTTCTTGGCTATTGTGAATAATGCTGTGATGATCATTGGAGTGCAGATATCTTTGAGGTCCTGTATTGTTTCCTTCAGAGATATAACCATAATTGGGATGTTACAGATCATATGATAGTTCTGGTTATGGAAGGGACGTCCATACTATTTTCCCTAGTTCCTATACCAATTACTGTTCCATCACAGTGCACAAAGGTTTCCTTTTCTTCATATGTTATCTCTCTTCTTTTTGGTAATAGCCACTCTAAGAGGTGTGAGTGATATTTCACTCTGGTTTTGGTTTACATTTCTCTGATGATTAATGATGTTCAGTACTTTTTCATGTACCTGTTGGCCATTTCTATGTCTTAAAAAAAAATGTCTCTCAGTTCCTCTGCCTATTTTTAAAAATCTGATTGTTGGGGGTTTGCTGTTGAATTTTGTATATTAATACCATATCAGATTTGCAAATATTTTCTCGTATTCAATAGATTGCATTTTCACTGTATTGATTATTTTGTTGTTGTTTTCTGTGCAGTATTTTTAATTTAATGCAACCCCACTTATTGGTTTTTGCTTTTGCTGATTATGCTTTTTGATGTCATATTGAAAAAGATCATTGCCCAGATCATTGTCAAAAGGAGTTTTAAAGGTTTTCTTCTAAGAGTTTTAAAGGTTTCAGGTTTTACATTTAAAATTTTTAATCCATTTTGAGCTACTTTTTGGTTAGTAGTGTAAGATAGGGGTCCAGCTTTGTTCTTTCACATGTAAATGTGCAGTTTTTCTAGCAAATTTTATTAAAGAGACTATCATTGAGGATCCTAGGAAGATGGTGGCGTAGGAGGACGCTGGGCTCACCGCGTGTCCTGCTGATCACTGAGATTCCACCTACACTGCCTAAATAACCCAGAAAACCAATAGAAGACTAGCAGAATGGAGTCTCCGGAGCCAAGCACAGATGAGAGGCCCAAGGAAGAGGGTAGGAAGGGCGGCGAGGCAGTGCACGCTCCATGGACTGGCGGGAGGGAGCCGGGGCGGAGGGGCGGCCCGCCGGCCAAGCAGAGCCCCCGAGTCTGGCTGGCAAAAGTGGAGGGGCCGGATGGAGTGTGTTCCAACAGCAAGTGGGACTTGACATCTGGAAGGTTATAAGCTAACAGCTCTGCTCGGAGAACGGGAGGGCTGGAGGACAACGGGAGGGAGAGTTGTTGAGCCCCAGATGACAGAGCTCAGCTTGGCGGGGAACAAAGGTGCTTGCCAGTGCCATCTCCCTCGCCCATCCCCCAGCCAAAATCCCAAAGGGAACCAGTTCCTTCCAGGGAACTTGCACCTCGTAAACACCCAATGCTGTGCTTCAGCGGATTCATCCCTCCAGCGGGTCTGACTCCCTCCCGGTGCCGCAGGGCCCCTCCCAAAGCGGATCTCCAAAGCAAAAGGGAGCTGAGCCTGCCCCTCCCACCCCTGTGCACCCTGCTGACCCACCCCAGCTAATACGCCAGATCCCCAACACCACAAGCTTGGCAGTGTGCAAGAGGCCAGATGGGCCACCCCACCCCACAGTGCATCCCGCCCCTAGGAGAGGGGAAGAGAAGGCACACACCAGTCTCACTGTGGCCCCAGCGGTGGGCTGGGGGCAGACATCAGGTCTGCGGCCCCACCCACCAATGCAAGTTATTCAAGACAGCACAGGGGAAGTGCCCTGCAGTCCTGCACCACTCCAGGCACTATCCAAAATGACAAAACAGAAGAATTCCCCTCAGAAAAACGTCCAGGAAATAACAACAGCTAACGAACTGATCAAAAATGATTTAAACAATATAACAGAAAGTGAATATAGAATAATAGTCATAAAATTAATCACTGGGCTTGAAAACAGTATAAAGGACAGCAGAGAACCTCTTGCTACAGAGATCAAGGGACTAAGGAACAGCCAGGAGGAGCTAAAAAATGCTATCAATGAGTTGCAAAATAAAATGGAGACAACTACGGCTCGGATTGAAGAGGCAGAGGAGAGAATAGGTGAACTAGAAGATAAAATTATGGAAAAAGAAAAAGCTGAAAAAAGAGAGAAAAAATCCAGGAGTATGAGGGGAAGATTAGAGAACTAACTGATGCACTAAAGAGAAATAATGTATGCATAATTGGTATTCCAGAGGAGGAAGAGAGAGGGAAAGGTGCTGACGGTGTACTTGAAGAAATAATAGCTGAGAACCTCCCTGAACTGGGGAAGGAAAAAGGCATTGAAATCCAAGAGGCACAGAGAACTCCCTTCAGACGTAACTTGAATTGATCTTCTGCACGACATATCATAGTGAAACTGGCAAAATACAAGGATAAAGAGAAAATTCTGAAAGCAGCTAGAGATAAACGTGCTCTAACATATAAAGGGAGACCTATAAGACTCGTGACCGATCTCTCTACTGAAACTTGGCAGGCCAGAAAGGAATGGCAGGAGATCTTCAATGTGATGAACAGAAAAAATATGCAGCCGAGAATCCTTTATCCAGCAAGTCTGTCATTTAGAATAGAAGGAGAGATAAAGGTCTTCCCAAACAAACAAAAACTGAAGGAATTCATCACCACTAAACCAGCCCTACAAGAGATCCTAAGGGGGGATCCTGTGAGACAAAGTACCAGAGACATTGCTACAAGCATGAAACCTATGGACATCACAATGACTCTAAACCCATATCTTTCTATAATAACACTGAATGTAAATGGACTAAATGCGCCAACCAAAAGACATAGGCTATCAGAATGAATAAAAAAACAAGACCCATCTATTTGCTGTCTACAAGAGACTCATTTTAGACCTGAGGACACCTTTAGATTGAGAGTGAGGGGATGGAGAACTATTTATCATGCCACTGGAAGTCAAAAGAAAGCTGGAGTAGCCATACTTATATCAGACAAACTAGACTTTAAATTAAAGGCTGTAACAAGAGATGAAGAAGGGCATTATATAATAATCACAGGGTCTATCCATCAGGAAGAGCTAACAATTATAAATGCCTATGCGCCAAATACAGGAGCCCCCAAATATATAAAACAATTACTCACAAACATAAGCAACCTTATTGATAAGAATGAGGTAATCGCAGGGGACTTTAATACTCCACTTACAACATGGATAGATCATCTAGACACACGGTCAATAAAGAAACAAGGGCCCTGAATGATACACTGGATCAGATGGACTTGACAGATATATTTAGAACTCTGCATCCCAAAGCAACAGAATATACTTTCTTCTCGAGTGCACATGGAACATTCTCCAAGATAGATCACATACTGGGTCACAAAACAGCCCTTCATAAATATACAAGAATTGAAATCATACCATGCATACTTTCAGACCACAATGCTATGACGCTTGAAATCAACCACAGGAAAACGTCTGGAAAACCTCCAAAAACATGGAGTTTAAAGAACACCCTACTAAAGAATGAATGGGTCAACCAGTCAATTAGAGAAGAAATCAAAAAATATATGGAAACAAATGAGAATGAAAATACAACAATCCAAACGCTTTGGGATGCAGCGAAGGCAGTCCTGAGAGGAAAATACATCGCAATCCAGGCCTATCTCAAGAAACAAGAAAAATCCCAAATACAAAATCTAACAGCACACCTAAAGGAAATAGAAGCAGAATAGCAAAGACAGCCTCAACCCAGCAGAAGAAGAGAAATAATAAAGATCAGAGCAGAAATAAACAATATAGAATCTAAAAAAACTGTAGAGCAGATCAACGAAACCAAGAGTTGGTTTTTTGAAAAAATAAACAAAATTGACAAACCTCTAGCCAGGCTTCTCAAAAAGAAAAGGGAGATGACCCAAATAGATAAAATCATGAATGAAAATGGAATTATTACAACCAATCCCTCAGAGATACAAGCAATTATCAGGGAATACTATGAAAACTTATATGCCAACAAACTGGACAACCTGGAAGAAATGGACAAATGCCTAAACACCCACATGCTTCCAAAACTCAATCAGGAGGAAATAGAAAGCTTGAACAAATCCATAACCAGCAAAGAAATTGAATCGGTTATCAAAAATCTCCCAACAAATCAGAGTCCAGGACCAGATGGCTTCCCAGGGGAGTTCTACCAGACTTTTAAAGCAGAGATAATACCTATCCTTCTCAAGCTATTCCAAGAAATAGAAAGG
Source organism: Panthera uncia (assembly GCF_023721935.1). Classification (NCBI taxonomy): domain Eukaryota; kingdom Metazoa; phylum Chordata; class Mammalia; order Carnivora; family Felidae; genus Panthera; species Panthera uncia. The sequence goes on along the minus strand of NW_026057580.1, from coordinate 77,676,121 downwards.
GAAGGAAAACTTCCAGACTCATTCTATGAAGCCAGTATTACTTTGATTCCTAAACCAGACAGAGACCCAGTAAAAAAAGAGAACTACAGGTCAATATCCCTGATGAATATGGATGCAAAAATTCTCAATAAGATACTAGCAAATCGAATTCAACAGCATATAAAAAGAATTATTCACCATGATCAAGTGGGATTCATTCCTGGGATGCAGGGCTGGTTCAACATTCGCAAATCAATCAACGTGATACATTACATCAATAAAAGAAAAGATAAGAACCATATGATCCTGTCAATCGATGTAGAAAAGGCCTTTGACAAAATTCAGCAACTTTTCTTAATAAAACCCTTGAGAAAGTCGGGATAGAAGGAACATAGTTAAAGATCATAAAAGCCATTTATGAAAAGCCCACAGCTAACATCATCCTCAATGGGGAAAAACTGAGAGCTTTCTCTCTGAGATCAGGAACACGACAGGGATGTCCACTCTCACCGCTGTTGTTTAACATAGTGTTGGAAGTTCTATCATCAGCAATCAGACAACAAAAGGAAATCAAAGGCATCAAAATTGGCAAAGATGAAGTTAAGCTTTCACTTTTTGCAGATGACATGATATCATACATGGAAAAGCCTATAGACTCCACCAAAAGTCTGCTAGAACTGATACATGAATTTAACAAAGTTTCAGGATACAAAATCAATGTAAAGAAATCAGTTGCATTCTTACACACTAATAATGAAGCAACAGAAAGACAAATACAGAAACTGATCCCATTCACAATTGCACCAAGAAGCATAAAATACCTAGGAATAAATCTAACCAAAGATGTACAAGATCTGTATGCTGAAAACTATAGAAAGCTTGTGAAGGGAATTGAAGAAGATATAAAGAAATGGGAAAACATTCCATGCTCATGGATTGGAAGAATAAATTATGTGAAAATGTCAATACTACCCAAAGCTATCTACACATTCAATGCAATCCCAATCAAAATTGCACCAACATTCTTCTCAAAACTAGAACAAGCAATCCTAAAATTCATATGGAACCACAAAAGGCCCCGAATAGCCAAAGTAATTTTGAAGAAGAAGACCAAAGCAGGAGGCATCACAATCCTAGACTTTAGCCTCTACTACAAAGCTGTCATTATCAAGACAGCATGGTATTGGCACAAAAACAGACACATAGACCAATGGAATAGAATAGAAACCCCAGAAGTAGACCCACAAACGTATGACCAACTAATCTTTGACAAAGCAGGAAAGAATATCCAATGGAAAAAAAGTCTCTTTAACAAATGGTGCTGGGAGAACTGGACAGCAACATGCAGAAGATTGAAACTAGACCACTATCTCACACCATTCACAAAAATAAACTCAAAATGGATAAAGGACCTGAATGTGAGACAGGAAACCATCAAAACCCTAGAGGAGAAAGCAGGAAAAGACCTCTCTGACCTCAGCCGTAGCAATTTCTTACTTGACACATCCCCAAAGGCAAGGGAATTAAAAGCAAAAATGAACTACTCGGACCTTATGAAGATAAAAAAAAAACTTCTGCACAGCAAAGGAAACAACCAACAAAACGAAAAGGCAACCAACGAAATGGGAAAAGATATTTGCAAATGACATATCAGACAAAGGGCTAGTATCCAAAATCTATAAAGAGCTCGCCAGTCTCCACACCCGAAAAACAAATAGCCCAGTGAAGAAATGGGCAGAAAACATGAATAGACACTTCTCTAAAGAAGACATCCAGATGGCCAACAGGCACGTGAAAAGAGGCTCAACGTCGCTCCTCATCAGGGAAATACAAATTAAAACCACACTCAGATATCACTTCACACTAGTCAGAGTGGCCAAAATGAACAAATCAGTAGACTATAGATGCTGGAGAGGATGTGGAGAAATGGGAACCCTGTTGCACTGTTGGTGGGAATGCAAATTGGTGCAGCCGCTCTGGAAAGCAGTGTGGAGGTTCCTCAGAAAATTAAAAATAGACCTACCCTGTGACCCAGCAATAGCACTGCTAGGAATTTACCCAAGGGATACAGGAGTACTGATGCATAGGGGCACTTGTACCCCAATGTTTATAGCAGCACTCTCAACAATAGCCAAATTATGGAAAGAGCCTAAATGTCCATCAACTGATGAATGGATAAAAACATTGTGGTTTATATACACAATGGAATACTACGTGGCAATGAGAAAGAATGAAATATGGCCCTTTGTAGCAACGTGGATGGAACTGGAGAGTGTGATGCTAAGTGAAATAAGCCATACAGAGAAAGAGAGATACCATATGGTTTCACTCTTATGTGGATCCTGAGAAACAACAGGAACCCATGGGGAAGGGGAAGGAAAAAAAACGAGGTTAGAGTGGAAGAGAGCCAAAGCATAAGAGACTCTTAAAAACTGAGAACAAACTGAGGGTTGATGAGGGGTGGGAGGAAGGGAAGGGTGGGTGATAGGTATTGAGGAGGGCACCTTTTGGGATGAGCACTGGGTGTGGTATGGAAACCAATTTGACAATAAACTTCACATATTGAAAAAAAAAAGAGACTATCATTTCCCCATTGGGTATTCTTAGCTACTTTGTTAAATATTAGTTGTTATATAGGCATGAGTTTACTTCTGTATTCTTCATTTGGTTTCACTAGAATTTTTATAGGGATTGCATTGAATTTATAGGTTGCTTTGCGTATAATGGACATTTTAACAATATTATTTATGCTGTTCTATGAATTCAGGTTATTTTTCTACTTATTGTGTATTGTTCAATTTCTTTCATGAATGTCTTCTAGTTTTCAGTGCACAGATCTTTTCCTTCTTTAGGTAAATTTATTCCTAAGTATTTTATTATTTTGATACTATTATAAATGGGATTATTTCTTTATTTTATTTTCAGATAGTTCATTGTTAGTGTACAGAAACATAACTGACTTTTAGTGTTGATTTTATAACCTGCTACTTCAATGAATTTATTAGTTTTCATAGTGTTTTGGTAGAGTCTTTAGGGTTCTAAAAGAGATCATGTAATCTGCAACAGAGATAATTTTACTTTTTTCTTTCCAATTTGTATTTTTATTTCTTTTTCTTGTCTAGTTGTTCTAGCTAGGAAGTCCAGTGAATAGGAGTGGTGAGGGTGAACACCCTTGTCTGGTTCCAGATGTTTGAGGAAAAGCTTTCAGTTTTTCACCATTAAGTATGATAGCTGCAGGCTTCTCACAAATGGCATTTATTATGTTGAGGTGTGTTCTTGCTGAACCCAGTTTGTGGTGAGGTTTTATCATGAAAGTATGTTGAATTTTGTTAAATGTTTTTTCTACATCTATTAAGATGATCACATGATTTTTATCCTTCATTGTTTTAATGTGTATGCACATTGATTTGTGTATGTTGAACTACCCTTTAGTCCCAGGGGGAAATCACACTTTTTAATAGCTTATAATCCTTTTAATTGAATTCAATTGAATTTAGTTAAATTCAGTTTGCTAGTATTTTGTTCAGAAGTTTTACATCTATATTCGTCAGAGATATTGACCTGTAATTTTATTTTCTTATAGTATCCTAATTTGGCCTTGGTATTAGTCTAATGCAGGCCTCAAAAAATGAGAAGGTGAGTGAGTCTTCCCTGTTCTTCAATATTTTGGAAGAGTTTGAAAAAGATTGACATTAACTCTTCTTTAAAATATTTGTTGGAATTCACCAGTGAAGCTGTTTGGTTCTGGCCTTTTAATTGTTGCAAGGTATTGAATTACAGATTCCATCTCCTTACTAATAATTAGTCTATTCATATTTTCTATTTCTTTATAGTTCAGTCTTGATATATCGTATGCTTCTAGGAATTTATTCACCTCTTCTAGGCTTTCTAATTCTTGGTGCATAATTGTTCATAGTAATTTCTTATGATCCTTTGTATTTCTGTGGTATCATTTATAATGTTTCCTTTTCCATTTCTAATTTTATTTATTTGAGTCCTCTCTCTATGTCTTAGTAAGATTAGCTAAAAGTTTTTCAATGAGAAGAAGAAAATCAAACTTAAGAACGTTTTCAAAATAAAAGAAACTATATATTGGAGCTATTAAAAGAATAACACTGTATTAAATATGCAACTCTTAACAAGTAACATTTGCAACAAATAATAAATGTTTCTATATCACATTAATTAAGAAAGCATTTTGGGTATTTTTCTTTAGGATTTAAAATCTATTTATATAACAGAAAATATGCAAAAGTAAAATTTGTAGTGGGTTATAATCTTTTAATCTGTAAGAATATGTAAGCCATGTCTCTTTTTTGCACTGTAGCTCTTGTCTGCCACACAGGAAAAATTGACACTTGGGGTCTACATTTTTACATAAAGATGTACGACTAGCAAAATAGAACAGATGCACATTTACTTCAGGAAGTTAATAAGAAGAACATAAATGTGTAGATTATTGATATAATTAATTGATTATATATATATACATATATATAATTATGATCAATGTAAGTTACCATTTTTTTCTATTCAATCAATCTTTTCAACCATTGTTGAGGCTATGCTTTATGTTAGCCAATGCATTGTGTATATGGAAATAAAAATAAATTAATGATTTATCCAAAGAACTAGCTGTTAAAATATAGACAACAAACATGTAAGACAGTAATAATGGCAATAGCAATATTAAGCCTGGGCTGCTGGTAGAACATGTGGTAATAGTACCTATCAAAGTGCAGCATCAAGGAAGACTTTATGATGTGAAAACTATAAGATTGAATTTGAACAGTAAATACGGATGAGGTACAAGAGAATGATAGCCAGGGTATGCCAGGCTGAGCAGGTGGCATGTACAAAGGCTGTAAAGTATGTGAGGCTAAGACAAGTGTACTAAAGTGTAGGGTCGAGGAACATTTTGATGAATATGAAGCTGGAGACAGGCAGGGGCAATATTTAAATGTCTTAAATGTCATCATAAAAGTTTTGGGCTTTCTATTGAAAATAATCAAGAATTGGTCATATTAGCTTGGATTCAGTGGCATATGAGACTACCTATGGGGACACCAGGAAGCTCTGTAAGAAATTAAACAAATGATGGTTATAGCCTGAACTAAGGCATTACCATGGAGATTAAGAGCAATACTGACTTCAAAAGTGAGTGAAATGACAAGATTTGAGGATTTATGTGCAAAGCAATGGAGAGAACACATATAGGAATATTTTTGTCTGCAAATAACAAAGAAATACTACGAATAGTTTCCAAAACAAGTAAGAATTTCTCTCCTTGTACAATGCACTCAGAGATAAGGATTGGAAAAAAAGCTCAACCATGCCAATAGGGTTCCATTTTTTCTATCCTTCTGCTTTACAATTCTTGATGTGTTCCTTTTTAAATTTTTTTATTTTATTTAAATCCAAATTAGTTAGTATATAGTTTAATAATAGTTTCAGGAGTAGAATTTAGTGATTCATCATTTGCAGATAGCATCCAGTGCTCATCCGAACAAGTGCCCTCCTTAATGCCCATCACCCATTTAGCCCATCCCCCCACCCAGCACTCCTCCAGCAACCCTCAGTTTGTTCTCTGTATTTAAGAGTCTCTTATAGTTTGCCTCCCTCTGTTTTTATCTTATTTTTTCTTTCCCTTCTCCTATATTCATCTGTATTCTTTCTTATATCCACATATAAATGAAATCATATGATATTTATCTTTCTCTGACTTATTTCACTTAGCATAGTACACTCTAGTTCCATCCACGTTGTTGCAAATAGCAAGGATGTGTTTCCTTTTTTACACGTGCATGTGACCCCATATCATGTGTGTACTATATTCTAGTCTTTGCCATACACCTTCCAGGCAGGGTAAAGGAAGAAGGGAAAATTCTTTTGTATCTTATTGGTTAGAACTATATCACGTTAATAAACCAATATTAAAAGGAAGGCTGGGAAATCAATCATTTTTAAAGCGCATATATCCTTTAGAGGAGAGATAGATGAAAGAGAAGAGAATTGGATAGGTGATGGGATTTGCCAACCTATAGTGTCTGTCCCAGAGACATAGGAAAGTGAATAATCATTGAATTGGAATCATTGAACAGGTAGGAAGGGACATGTGAAAGACAGGCAAAATAATTAGTCTTAACATAATGTGGAACATGTCTTCCATTGACATAGAAGATGATAGATTTATGTATAGAAAATGGTAGATATTTGTGCAGGTACAATCTAAAACAATTAAATAAACCTAACAACACACGAGAGTCTTTAATACATTGGGCATCTACAGAATTTTATTGATTATTAGTTCCATCAATGACATTAAAAAAGGAATTAATTGTAATGATTATCCCTAGTTCCATTCTTGTCTTTATCTCTTTCCCTATATGTATAGTAAAGTGTATTCTCCATATAGTACACTAATGTAATACAATTTTTCTTCACCTCATTACACATGTATAGATAATCCTTGTAATATATAGCATTCAATTTACATAAAATCAACTGCATGAAAATTGTTGCAAAAAGCACATAAAATGGATTTAGAGATGTAGGAGATTTTCACATTATGTAAAGAAAACAAAGTAACAAAAGAGTACAAGCTGAATGCAGTATGAATCATGTCCCCTGGAGATGTGGCTCTGAACACAATACACACAGTGGCTCCTCAGAGGAAAAAGACCCTTTCTCTTAATTTCAAGAATTTCTGTGTTTCCTTGGTTCAGCTCAAGCCATTTTGGTATTATTTTTGTCATTCTCTCTCTCTTTTTCTAAGTTTATTTTTGAGAGAGAGAGAGAGAGAGGACACAACTGAGAGAGATGGGCACAGAGAAACAGAGGGCAGAGAGAGGTAGAGAGAGAGAATCCCAAGGAGGCTCCACATGGTCAGCACAGACCCTGATGAGGGGCTCAGTCTCAGGAAATGTGAGATTATGACCTGAGTTGAAATCAAGAGTTGGTCTCTACCCGACTGAGTCTCCCAGGCGCCCTAATATATATATTTTTTAAGATAGTTAGGATCTATAGCGAAACTGAGATAAATGCCAACTTTCTTGTCATAGCATTCATTCAGTAATTGACTCAGGTCATAATCTCAGGGTTGGTGAGCCCTGCCTTGGGCTCTGCACTGACAGCAGGAAGTCTGCTTGAGATTCTCTCTCTGGAGACCTCTCTCTGCCCCTCCCCTCTCTCTTTCTCTCTCAAAATAAATAAATAAACTTAAAAAATTAAAGACAGAAGAAACCTATTAAGTGATTTATGATAATTTGGATTATTTTTGCATGTTATTAAGAACAGATATCTGATTTTAAATAATTTTGCTTGAATTCCATTTTATGGCTATATTTACAATTATTTAAATACTTTTATATATTACATACTTCTTTAAATTTTAATTTTTAATTTAATTTTATTTTTTAAATTTACATCCAAGTGAGTTAGCATATAGTGCAACAATGATTTCAGGAGTAGCTTCCTTCATGCCCCTTACCCATTTTGCCCATTCCCCCTCCTATAACCCCTCCAGTAACCCTCTGTTTGTTCTCAATATTTAAGAGTCTCTTATATTTTGTCCCCCTCCCTGTTTGTATATTATTTTTGCTTCCCTTCCCTTGTGTTCATCTGTTCTCTGTCTTAAAATCCTCATGTGAGTGAACTCATATGATATTTGTCTTTCTCTGACTAATTTCGCTTAGCATAATACCCTCTAGTTCCATCTACATAGTTGCAAATGGCAAGATTCCATTCTTTTGGATTGCTGAGTAATTCTCCCTTGTATATATATGCCACATCTTCTTTATCCATTCATCCATTGATGGACATTTGGGCTCTTTCCATCCTTTGGCTATTGTTTATAGTGCTGCTATAAACATTGGGGTGCATGTGCCCCTTCGAAACAGCACACCTGTATCCCTTGGATAAATACCTAGTATGTAATTGCTGGGTCATAGGGTAGTTCTATTTTTAATTTTTTGAGGAACCTCCATACTGTCTTCCAGAGTGGCTGCACTAGCTTGCATTCTCACCAACAATGCAAAAGAGATCCTCTTTCTCTACAACCTCACTAACATCTGTTGTTGCCAGAGTTGTTAATGTTAGCCATTCTGACAGGTGTGAGGTGGTATTTCATTGTGGTTTTGATTTGTATTTCCCTGATGTTGAGTGATGTTGAGCAGTTTTTCGTGTGCCTGTCAGCCATCTGGATGTCTTCTTTGGAGAAGTGTCTTTTCATGTCTTTTGCCCATCTCTTCACTGGATTATTTGTTTTTTGGCTGTTGAGTTTGATAAGTTTTTATAGATTTTAGATACTAACCCTTTATCTGATATGTCATTTGCAAATATCTTCTTGCATTCTGTTAGTTGCCTTTTAGTTTTGCTGATTGTTTCCTTTGCTGTGCAGAAGTTTTTATTCTAATGAGGTCCCAATAGTTCATTTTTGCTTTTGTTTCCCTTGCCTCTGGAGATGTGTTGGGTAAGAAGTTGCTGCAGCCAAGATCAAAGAGGTTTTTGCCTGCTTTCTCCTCGAGGATTTTGATGGCTTCCTGTCTTACATTGAAGTCTTTCATCCACTTTGAGTTTATTTTTGTGTATGGTGTAAGAAAGTGGTCCAGGTTCATTCTTCTGCATGTCACTGTCCAGTTTTCCCAGCACCACTTGCTGAAGAGGCTGTCTTTATTCCATTGGATATTCTTTCCTGCTTTGTCAAAGATTAGTTGCCCATACGTTTGTGGGTCCATTTCTGGGTTCTCTATTCTGTTCCATTGATCTGAGTGTCTGTTCTTGTGCCAGTACCATACTGTCTTGATGATTACAGCTTTGTAGTATAGCTTGAAGTCTGGGCTTGTTATGCCTCCTGTTTTGGTTTTCTTTTTCAAGATTGCTTTGGGTATTTGGGGTCTTTTCTGGTTCCATACGAATTTTAGGATTGTTTGCTCTAGCTCTGTAAAGAATGCTGGTGTTATTTTGATAGGGATTGCATTGAATATGTAGATTGCTTTGGGTAGTATTGACATTTTAACAATATTTGTTCTTCCTATCCAGGAGCATGGAATCTTTTTCCATTTTTTTTTGTGTCTTCTTCAATTTCTTTCATAAGATTTCTATAGTTTCCAGTGTATAGATTTTTCACCTCTTTGGTTAGATTTATTCCTAGGTATTTTTTGGTTTTTGGTGCAACTGTAAATGGGATCGATTCCTTGATTTCTCTTTCTGTTACTTCATTGTTGGTTTATAGGAATGCAACAGATTTCTGTGTGTTGATTTTATATCCTGCAACTTTGCTGAACTCATGAATCAATTCTTGCAGTTTTTTGTCAGAATCTTTTGGATTTTCCATATAGAGTATCATGTCATCTGTGAAGAGTGAAAGTTTGACCTCCTCCTGGCCAATTTGGATGCCTTTTATTTCTTTGCGTTGTCTGATGGTTGAGGCTAAGACTTCCAATACCATGTTGAATAACATGGCAAGAGTGGACATCCCTTTCTTGTTCCTGACCTTAGCTGTCAGTTTTTCCCCATTGAGGAAGATATTAGCATTGGGTCTTTCATATATGGCTTTTATGATCTTGAGGTATGATCCTTCTGTTTCTACTTTCTTGAGGGGTTTTATCAAGAAAGGATGCTGTATTTTGTCAAATGCTTTCTCTGCATCTATTGAGAGGATCATATGGTTCTTGTCCCCTCTTTTGATGTGACGTACCACATTGATTTGCAGATACTGAGCCAGCCCTGCATCCCAGGTATAAATCCCACGTGGTGGTGGTGAATAATTTTTTTGACATATTGTTGGATCCAGTTGGATAATATCTTGTTGAGGATTTTTGTATCCATGTTCATCAGGGAAATCGGTCTATAGTTCTCTTTTTTAGTGGGGTCTTTGTCTGGCTTTGGAATCAAGGTAATGCTGGCTTCATAGAAAGAGTTTGGAAGTTTTCCTCCCATTTCTTTTTTTTTTTTTTTTTTTGGAACAGCTTCAAGAAAATAGGTGTTAACTCTTTCCTAAATGTTTGCTAGAATTCCCTTGGAAAGCCATCTGTCCCTGGACTCTTGTTTATTGGGAGATTTTTGATTACTAATTTGAATTATTTACTGGTTATGGGTCTGCTCAAATTTTCTATTTCTTCCTGTTTCAGTTTTGGTAGTTTATATGTTTCTAGGAATTTGTCCATTTCTTCCAGATTGCTCATTTTATTGGTGTATAATTGCTCATAATATTCTCTTATTATTGTGCTTATTTCTGCTGTGTTGATTATGATCTCTCCTCTTTCATTCTTGATTTTATTTATTTGGGTCCTTTCCTTTTTCTTTTTGATCAAACTGGCTAGTGGTTTATAAATTTTGTTAATTCTTTCAAAGAAACAGCTTCTGGTTTCATTGATCTGTTCTACTGTTTTTTGTTTCTTGTTTTTGTTTTTTCATTTCTATAGCATTCATTTCTGCTCTAATCTTTATTATTTCCTGCCTTCTGCTGGTTTTGGGTTTTAGTTGCTGTTCTTTTTCCAGCTCTTTAAGGTAAGGTTAGGTTGTATTGCCTTTCTTCCTTCTTTAGGTAGGCCTGGATTGCTATATACTTTCCTCTTATGACCACCTTGGCTGACTCCCAGAGGGTTTGGGCTGTGGTATTATCATTTTCCTTGGTTTCCATGTACTTTTTAATTTCCTCTTTAACTTCTTGGTTAGCCCATTCATTCTTTTAGGACGTTCTTTAGTCTCCCAGTATTTGTTATCTTTCCAAATTTTTTCTTGTGGTTGATTTTGAGTTTCATAATGTTGTGGCCTGAAAATATGCACGGTATGATCTTGATCTTTTTGTACTTGTTGAAGGCTGATTTGTGTCCCAGTATATTTTCTATTCTGGAGAACATTCCATGTACACTGAAGAAGAACGTATATTCTGCTGCTTTAGGATGAAATGTTCTGAATATATCTGTTAAGTCCATCTGGTCCAGTGTGTCATTCAAAGCCATTGTTTTCTTGTTGGTTTTCTGATTAGATTATCTGTCCATTGTTGTAAGTGGAGTGTTGAAGTCCCCTACTATTATGGTATTATTACCAATGAGTTTCTTTATGTTTGTGATTAAGTGATCTATGTATTTGGGTGCTTACACATTTGAAGCATAAATGTTTAAAATTGTTAGGTCTTCTTGGTGGATAGACCCCTTAATTATGATATAATGCCCTTCTTCATCTCTTGTTACAGTCTTTATTTTGAAGTATAGATTGTCTGATATAAGTATGGCTACTCTGGCTTTCTTTTGTCAACCATTAGCATGATAGGTAGTTCTCTTTCAATCTGAAGTTGTCTTTAGCTCTAAAGTGGGTCTCTTGTAAACAGCATATAGATGGATCTTGTTTTCTCATCCATTCTGTTACCCTATGTCTTTTGGTTGGAGTATTTAGTCCATTTACGTTTAGAGTGAGTACTGAAAGATATGAATTTATTGCCATTATGTTGCTTGTAGAGTTGGCATTTCTGGTGGTGTTCTCTGGTTCTTTCTAGTCTTTGTTGCTTTTGGTATGTATGTATGTATTATGTATGTATGGATGTATGGATGTATGTATGTATTTTTTATTTCTTTATTCATTGATTCGTTTATTTCATCCTTTTCCCCCTCAGAGAGTCTCTCTTAAAATTTCTTGCAGGGCTGGCTTAGTGGTCACGAGCTCCTTTAATTTTTGTTTGTCTGGGAAACTTTTAATCTCTCCTATTTTGAATGGCAGCCTTGCTAGATAAAGAATTCTTGGCTGCATATTTTTCTGATTCAGCACATTGAATATATCCTGCCACTCCTTTCTGGCCTGCCAAGTTTCTGTGGATAGGTCTGCTGCAAACCTGATCTGTCTTCCCTTATAGGTTAAGGACTTTTTTCCCTTGCTGCTTTCATGATTCTCTCCTTGCCTATGTATGTTGTGAATTTGACTATGATATGCCCTGTTGATGGTCAGTTTTTGTTGACTCTAATGGGAGTCCTCTGTGCTTCCTGGATTTTAATGTCTGTGTCTTTCCCCAGGTTAGGAAAGTTTTCTGCTATGATTTGCTCTACCCCTTTTTCTATCTCTTCATCTTCTGGGACCCCTATGATTCTGATGTTGTTCCTTTTTAATGAGTCACGGATTTCTCTACTTCTTAAATTGTGCTCTTTTGCCTTAATCTCCCTCTTTTTTTTCTGCTTCATTATTCTCTATAAGTTTGTCCTCTATATCGCTGATTCTCTGTTCTGCCTCCTCCATCTTTGCCGCTGTAGTATCCATCCGTGATTGCAGCTCAGTTATAGCATTTTGTATTTCATCCTGACTAGCTTTTACTTCGTTTACCTCTGCAGAAAGGGATTCAAATCTATTTTTGACTGCAGCTAGTATTATTATTATCGTGATTCTAAATTCTGGTTCAGACATCTTGCTTGTATCTGTGTTTGTTGTCACTGGCTGTTGTTTCTTTCTGCTCTTTCTTTTGGGGTGAATTCCTTCGTTTCATCATTTTGAAGGGAGAAAAGGAATTAATGAGGTAAAAAAATTAGATTAAAAATTAAAATTAAAAAAAAAATTAAAAATTAAAAACAACACACACACACAAAAATAAAATAAATGGTGCTAGATCCCAGATGTGTTTTGGTCTGGGTGTTGAAAGGGGCTTGATAGATTAGGGAATAAAGGGGAGAAAAAAAGGAAATATTTTGAAAATTTGAAAAAAATGAATACACTGATATAGAATAAAGTGAAATGATGGAAGTAAAATAGAATTTGAAAAAAAATTTACAAAAAAATATGGTAGAAAAAATTAATGAAAAATATTTTAATATTGAAAATAAAAATAAATATCTTCTCTTTCTATATTCAAGAAAAAGAAAATAAATGAAAAAGAGAAAAAAAAGAGAATTGAATAGATGGACTAGCAAACAGACCGAAATGCAATTGAAATTACTTCATTTTCCCCTAGAAGTTGAACTATGAAGCGCTTTATAGTCCAAAATCTTAGCAGGCAGAGAGCTTGTGTTCCTGAAGAGCAAAGTTGGCCCAGTTGGGCGGGGCTTAGTGTAACAGCTCAGTTCTCCACTAGATGGTGCTGCTTAGCTTACTGGGATGGATTGTTGTCTCTTGTAGGTGTGTATGTGCATGCGCGGGATCAGTGAAAATGGTGTCACCCAGCTACCCAGTTTCTAGTATTGGAACTCTGTTCTCCCAGATCAGCAATCATGCACCTGTCCTTTGTCCCCAGCTTCCATCCACTCCCTGCTTTTACACTGTCCATGACCAAACCCCAGGCAGCACTTCCTTCCTGAGTTTTATCTCAGATGTGGCTGTTTCCCGACCACTTATTTCTGATGGACTGCAGCTTTGTCCTGTTCTGTCTCTCTGCAAGAGGGTCTCACTGAGCAATGGCTGGTTGGGTGCTGGCTGCACCCAGGAACGTTCGCAGGACCATGCTGCTACCAATGCCCAGAGACTGCAGCTGGGTGCCAGCCACCCCAGAAAAAGTTCATGCAATCATGTAGCAGCAGCGTTTCAGGAATTACGGAAAATCACAACACACATCTGGCATCAGACTTCACCCTTAACGACCTTGTTCCAGCACCAGCGAATGTGGTTGTTCTCCCGGGTCTGCTGGGGCCTTTGTCTGTGGGGGGCCTCACAACCTCTACCAGATGTCCTCCCAGCAGTGAAACTGCCTCTCCCCATGTGGCCTGAAGACCCCTGGACTTCACTCTTCTGGGGATTCTCCCTTCTCACCAGAACACCACCAGGTTTCAAGCTGTGGAGTTTCAGACTCTGCGCTCCCCCTGTTTATAAAGTCTTAATGGAATTTAAACCCTCTCCTTTCTCCTTTCTCCCTTTCTAGTTCAGTCCCTGTGGCTGTTTCCCCTTTTCCACTTCTCTCCAGCTGCTTTCGGTGGGGGGGGGGGTGCTTTTCCCATACTCTTCCTCCGTCTTTGTCCTCCCTCTGCAAGCAAAAACAGCTCCCTGCCCTCTGCAGCTTCTCTCTCCCCAGTCACCCTCCGTGCTGTGTACCTGCTGAGTTCTGTGGTTCAGGTTGTGCAGATTGTTGTGTTACTCCTCAGATCAGTTTTCTAGGTGTGCAGGATGGTTTAGTGTGGATCTGGTTGCATTTCATTGACGTGAGATGAAAAAAAAAAACTTACATGCTCTATATGTCCTACTTTTATGAGCACCTTCTATGTGCCAGGCATTGTGTCCATACCGAGGGAAAACCACTCAGCATGAAGGACACAATGCTTACTGTCATGGAATTTGCACTCTAATTGATTTTATTACTTCTGATATTGTTATATATTTAGTTTTGTCTTTCTTAATTTATAATTTCAACTTTCTCCTGGAACAGATGAATATTTCTCTGAGTAGTTTTCTTACTAATTTAAATTTTAGAAATTCTTATACTTTTGGGAATCCTCTTTTGTTGTAAATGTCAGCGACAAAACAGTATATCATAAAATTCCTGATTACCATGTTTCATCACAGTGCTCTGTAGAGTTTCTTTTAATGTTCAGAGTTGCAGAAAAAATGCCTCAGATTAGCTTGTATTTTGCTTCTTAGTTGGTAAACTATATTTCTTCCGGATGGGATACTTGCAAGATGTTATTTTATATTTAAAATGACCCTTAAACATATTGTAGCAAAATCTTTGATTTCAAAGAATAAAGGAGTATTTGTAGGCCAAGTTTATCCTTTAGTTTGAGAAAGTTTGTTTAAACATGTTTGATTTTTATTTTGTTCCTATAACTCTATAGTTTCTTTCCTTCACTTTTTATGATAGTCATCTCCACTTATCATTTTCATCTTTTTTTTTTTTTTTTTGCATTTTTTTGGCATTTGGAATGGTTTCTCCTAACATCTCATATTTAATTGTGTATAAAGTTAAGGCTGCTCCACACTATCTGAAATAGAGATTTTTATTTTTCTTTTCCATTTTGAGTTTTCTTACTTTTTGTTTTGTTTTACATTTTTGAATTTAAGCCTATACACTTAATATAACTCTTTAGTCCCATTTCAGATAATTTTATCTAAGCTTTTGTTGGACTCATATGAGTGTTTACTAAAATTTTCATCTGTTCCTTCAGAAAAGTAAATTATGTAACTATTCTCTTTTTAATGTACTAGTACACAGTTTTCTTTTCTTTATGTTTCACACTTTTTTATGAGGCTGATGATTTTTTTTGGTTTGTTTGTTGAGCAGGGAAATCTATTAAAATTTGATAGTTTTCAATTCCAGTGCCCAACAGCCATTTGTCTACTGCAGCCAATTATTTTCTGGCTAAACTATAGAGTTGCTAGAGATGTAGTTTATAGTTCTCTATGAAGATAAATGAATGCCTTCTCTGTACCTTCCCAGGTTTCAATACCTTTCCTTAAGCAAGTTGGCAACCCAAGGTATAATGTTTAGAATATTCATGAATTGAATAGATGGATATTTAGGGAGAGGAATGACTGAATGGAGCTCTTATCCTTGCTTACTGAAACAGAAAGAAAAGAGAGAATATATCTATAGTCTAGACTTACATCAAGACACTGAGTGAGTTAAAATCATTTCTTTCTTGGGGCACCTGGGTGGCTCAGTCGGTTGAGTGTCCAACTTCAGCTCAGGTCATGTTCTCAGGGTTTGTGGTTTGAGCCCTGTGTCAGACTCTGTGCTGACGGCTCAGAGTCTGGAGGCTGCCCCAGTCTGTGGCTCCCTCTCTTTCTGCTTCTCCCCTGCTCATGTTCTAATCTCTCTGTCTCTCTCTCTCTCTCAAAAATAAATAAACATAAAAAAATAAAATCATTCCTTTCCTTTTCTACTATTACTAACCTTGTTCTGATGTAAGACTTCTACACAGACTTTGCCATAGGGCCTTTCATCTTTATTTAACAGGGATTTTTTTTTATTCCTCCACATTTGGGGGAGAGAAACACATGGTTGGCTAAACAAGTTATGTGAACAAAGGAACATTTCTTATGGCTTAACTGTAGGTTAAGTTTAACTGTAGATTTACTTTCTAGTCTCTTCCCTTAATTTTAACAGTACATAAATTCTTGGATTTTTCCCCTTTAAAATATTAAAGGAGAGGGCTAGAATGTATATCTCTGGTTAACAGTAAAAGGGCTGACCATAGAAATGTTTTTCCTTTATGTAACTTGCTTAGCCAACCATGTGTTTCTCTCATTAGGCAGATATTTGTATAAAAATTAGAACATCTGTCCACACAGAATCTGAACTGAGCAATGCTTTAAAGGCAACAAACATAGTTTAGATCACTTATCATATACCATATTAAATTATAATCAATTTATAGCTGAATTTTCTCCTCAAGCACAGTGTTAACCATTGGACCTTATATATAGTAGTTTTCCTAATAAACACATACTACATGAAATCATGCAATAATCCTCTCAATTATATTTTATAAATAATTATTAGTAAAAGTAGTAGTTAAATATTCACAGAAGAAAATAGTTTTAATAAATTCCACATTAAAAAATAATATATTTTTGAACAATTTTCTAATTATTGCTTCTGGATTTGTTAGTATAATGTTAGCTGCTAAAATAGACTCCCAATACAATTCTACTTCTTGGCCATTGATATTGCAGTGCAGTATTACTTATAATCTGGGGGTAGAGCTGGAATGGGGAAGGAATTTTCTCCATGCAGTTTTTGAGTCCCAGAGTGATGGATATTGCCATTTTCAACACAGTTTCTAAAGTTCCTTGGGAATTGACCTGTTGCTAGTAGAAAAGGAAAGGGAATGGAAGAATATAACTTGGAGGGAATTTTTATGGGTCAAGCCTAGACGTGGTGTACAGAAATGCAGCTCATATTCCATTGACCCAGGCTCAATCACATGGCTATACCTAACTGCAGTGGTCTGAGAGATGCAGTCCCCTTCTGGAAATTCACCTACAGAGAAAGGTACATACTTAAGTAACAGGGAACCTGGATTTTTGACAGATTACTCTGTTCTGCTATAGCACTCATCCAAAATTTATACTAAAATAATGTATATTTACATATATAGGAATAATTATCCAAGATTAGGATTTTTTTAATAATGCAAGAGATGCAAATACATTAACCTTATATTAAGATAGAACATTCTTCTGTTCCTGTTGGTGTAAAAAACAAAAACGAACAAATGAAAAACCTTGAGAGCACTGTATTTTTTTCTAGTAGTTTCTCAAGTTACTATTTTATAATAGATCTTCAAATTATGAGAAATATTTTAAGATATTTAATATGCCAAGTATGCAATTAAGAGTATCTTTAACCTGTTTCATAAATTTAAAATGGGATGGGACAGTTTTGAGGACTTTGCTAAAATAGTGTATTGGTTATTAAAGGATATAAAATGCATAACCCCCCGCCCCCAACCTGGGTTTAGCCTACCTCCTTAGGAATCAGACCAAATGCTCTGTAAATAGCCAAGTCCTTCCTATAATCAGTGGAGTCTCATTTTTTAGCTTCTCAGGAAATTACTTTTTTTGTTTTATTCTGGCTTTTTAAGCTCTGCATAAGGGTTTCTGCACAGGGTTTCTTTAGAAAATGAGGGTGAAAGTACAAGTAGAACTACCACCTAAGGCATACTTAATATACTTATATAAAGATGATTTGACATCCTTGGCAAATAAAGTGAGATACCTTTTTTTTAGGCTTGCGACTAATCAAAGCTCACCAAGTGCATGGCCTCATTCAACAGTAAAGGAAGCCTGCTCTTTAATATGTAATGTTGTCCTCAATATACAATTAAAGATAAATGATGAACTATAAATTCAGTCCTATTGTTCATACTTGACAGCGAACATAATTATATCTTATCTGAATCTTCCAAATAACCAAGATACTCAAATCTTAGGTTGAAACTTTTTGTGAAGAAGTCTAAATTACTGAAGAGATCAGGTGAAAAAGATTTGACTGGAGATTGTCTATAGTGAGAAGAAGTAAGAATAATACCCTTTGAGACACTGTTATATACAAATTCTTTGTATAAAAATAAATGCTGACCATAACATGATAAAAACTCTAATAGTTAGATTTATTATTATGTTCAAGGCTAAATAAGGCAATTTTACTTCTTTTACTTCCCATCTTTACATATAAAAACACAAAAATCTGTTTATATTAATAACATCATAGTATCAGGTATATTAGTCAAATTTTGGCTCTACGAATTATAGGTTGTGTGCGTGTAGGCAGTTTACCTACACTTTCTGTGCCTCAATTTCCTAATCTAGAAAATAGGAATAACACTTCTATTACATCATTGGTTTACTATGTGAATGAAATGAATTCAAATACATAGAATATTTAGAACTGTTTCATAAATATTCTCTATTAATGTTAATTGACACTGGTTCTATGATAAATTTTCTATAATGTAGAACACATTTTATCCCAATTTGCTGGACAGAGAACTAATAGTCCTCCTTTTTTGGCTGGGATTTATGTCTCCTTCTTTCTTTAATTTATAGATTTAGATCCCCAATACTGATATGAATAAATTGACACCTATCCAGTTCCATCTCTGCCTTCATCATTGTTTCCAAATCCCTTTCCTTGAAATATGTAATCAGAAATAAAAGACCATAGTTTAAGTCTGTAATAGTATTTGCAAGGGAAATTTAAAAAAAATAATTAATGAGTAACCTTTGCCGTTATATTGATTGAGTACAGATTCAGGCTTTTTTTTTTAACTTTATTTATTTGTTTTGGTGGGGGGAGGGAAGGGTAGAGAAAGAGTGAGAGAGGGAGGGAGTGGGGAAGGGGCAGTGAGAGAGAGACCACATGGGGCTCAAACTCAGGAACCCACTAGATCATGACCTGAGCCAAAATCAAGATTCTTACACTTAACCAACTGAGCCACGAGATGCCTCAAGAGTCAGTTTTGTTGGGGCGCCTGGGTGGCTCGGTTGGTTAAACATCCAACTTCGGCTCAGGTCAGGTTTGTGGGCCTGAGACCTGCGTGCGGCTCTGTATTGACAACTCAGAGCCTGGAGCCTACTTCTGATTCTGTGTCTCCCTTTTTCTCTGCCCCTCCCCTGCTTGTGCTCTGTCTCTCTCAAAAATAAATAAAAGTTTTTAAAAAGTCAGTTTTGTTGAGAGAGGATACTGAAATCTTTATTCAGTGAGAAGAGGCACAAGAACAACAAAAAAATTCTCTGAATATTTAAGTTCAATATTCTGTTTCCTCATTTATCTTTGAGGCTGAACTTCATTTTTTTCTTAGGTGGGGGGGCACTTAATTTTTTTCTTCAATTCTTCCCCATAAAATATGACTTAAAGAATTGGTTCCTTTAATTTGCAAAATAAGAGTTCAAACTATGTTAACTGCATTCAACAAGGATGGTACATGGGTTAAATAGAAGCACAAATGTTCTTTGAGCATTTAATAATCTAACATATTTTATAAAATCCCAAAAAAGAGGATTAACCTTGCTGTTTATTCCAAACATAATTATTCATAGAACTTTGTTTTCCCCTTCAAAGAACATTTCCAAAGGAATAATGGACCTTGACATGACCACAGTTAACATTACTATATAAAGAACATATTTGTGACATTTCTCTTTGACATAACTCAGACAGTTATGTTATCTTACTAGATATGCCAAGACTTAGAATGTCCGCCACACCTTCTGAGGAAATCGGACTCTAATCCATGTGTTGTGCCTCAAGACTCTGGCACAAGGACTGTCAAATCATAGACAGGCTGGTGATGCACTGCCCAGCAGGCTGTAAGAAATACATGCTTTGACATGGCATTCACTCTCTCTGGAATTTGAATTATAAAGTACCAACTTAATTGTTGTAGAACAAGTGATTCAAAGCTGAGGATGCTTTGAAAGAAAGAGTTGCAACCATTGGAATCATTCTATGTTGATGTCTGCAGCTACTGGCATTTCTGCTCAGTCCCTCTCCCCTAAAATTGCCTATCCCTCCTGACACATGAGTTTCTAGCAATGTTTCACTAGGAAGCTCTGCTCTGACCATATTTGCAATTGGACACTTTCTCCCAAGATGAAATTAGAATGAACAGAAAGACAGATTTTCATATTACTGGACTCTGAATGTGGGCTTAGGAATTCTGGGTGGATATGTTTTATCATGCAAACTAGGGAACTATAAAAAATGGGTCTATAGAGAAGGAGGAAGAATGAAGGAAACATGCAATGAGAAAGAGATGAATGTTCAAGGCAAAACACTTCTGGTTCCATTCTTGAAAACCACCTGTATGTTTGCTCTTGGAGTCTTACCTGTGCATATCTTTAATATCCCACTTCCCTTTAAAATTAAGATGGTTGTAGTTGGTTCTTGTTATATGCAATCAAGAATCCTAATCTAAAAAATAAATTACAATTTTGGAGGGAACAGAGACTTTAAGTAAGAAAAAAAAAGTAGGAGTCATTGACCCAGAAAAAAATGGAAAATTATCAGTATCTAGAAGAGAATGGAGAGTTTGTGCCCAGAAGCAGGAATACTATGAGATACCCCATGGAATCAGAAAGAGAGAGAGAATAACTATTCCTCAGACCTATCTCATTCCTCCAATTTCTGATCACAATTCCAGCCACATTTTCTTAAAGTGCTCGTCACCGTCTTCTTGAGGTAATTTTAGGAGGGAACTGTTTTACCCAGTGCAATGAGATTAACTAAGAAGTTATTGACCATAGGATATTTAAAAAGGGAGAAAGCTTGCTCAAGTGCATTGATGCCCTTACATTTGCCTGAGTGGGTAAATCAAATTGGATATATAAACCACAATAGCATGCATGCCTGATTAGCAATCTTGAAATAAATGTTATGTTCAGACATTCTCTGGGCAAAACGTCACAAAATGTGGACAAATTCTTATAAGAAAAAATATTTTCAGCTAAGATAAAAGGAATATATAAAATGTGTTATTTCAAATATTATTCTCTAGGGACTTGTTTTATGTATTTAGCTCCCAGTTTCCGTCTAATAAGTGTGTGAATAATACTGTCAACTTCCTTCAGATGTTAGAAAAGACTACAGGATAGAATTTTTCAGAGGAATCCGAATTCATTTACAAAGAGTCTATATTAATAGAGAAGTAAAAAATAAGAATTTTGAATGAGGTATATATTTTTCCCCATAGAAGTTTAGCAGTTTGAAATGTCAGTTATCTGACAAAAGATAATGTTTTGTATTTTAGGGCACAGATAATTGTATCCAATTGTATTAAAATACAGAGCTAATTAGATTTCTAATTATCACAGTATCTATTTCTCTTCTTCTCTCTATTTTTTCCCCTCCATTATCAGTTTAAATCTTGCCAAAGAGGAAACCCGTTTATTGGAGCTGCTTGAAATGAATGATAGATAACACATTTAGGCTGGACTAGACTCATCTGGGTTCAAGATTATATACAAAAATATTTAACTTGTTTTATTGACACATAAGACACACACACACACACACAAAGTCATTGGTGTAAAACTCAGTGGATTTTTAGAAATTGAGCATACATGTAACTGCAACTTAGGGCAAAGGTAGAATATTACATCCCAAACCCTCCTATTCTCCTCTTCAGATGCAATTTTCCCCACTACCCAAGGTTAAGAACTATCCTAACTAAACACCATAGGTTAGTTTTTTCTGATTTGTTGTTACATAAATGTAGCTTCAAAATATGTACTTCTTTGTTTCTGGTTTCTTTCTCTTAACATTGTTTGTCAGATTCATCTATGCTCTTGTATGTAGTTGTAGCTTGTTCATTCTCATTGCAACTACTCATGATGTGATTACTGTCGATCATATGAATATGCTACAATTTATTTATCTATCTACCAATGATGGACATCTCTTTTTTTTTCAGTTTTTAAATCTATGTGGCTGTGCATGAATTGTCATTGTATCACATAAACCAGAATCTCATGTTTCAGAACTTTTCAAGTTTTTTTGAGTGGATATACAATTGGGCACCATTTTGTAGGATATTGATCATATCTGGTACAGACATATCAATGTTCATAGTTGAGGACTAACTCACAAACTACCTCCCTATGACTGCATCTTCAAGCTATTCCTTTCTTAAAAACAAATAAAAACAAAACTCTCTTCTGGAATTAAAGATTTGTTAGAAAAATTATTGATTTTTCATTTGAAAATTGTTCATATACTTTTTTTTTAAATCCAGAGATTTGGGCTTTCTTCCACTTCCTATTTCAGAGAAGACTTTCCTCTTGCTCTCTGGGCTTAAATATTGATCCATTTCGAGCCTATATACCTTGGAGTAATTCCTTAGCAATGAGGTTATCTCCTCACTACTCCCTCTATCTCCATACACTGCCCTCCTACTCCATTGCTCACTTCTGGGAACTGAGTACTGGGCACTCTAAGCTTTTGCCACCTTGCACTGGAGCTTTTAAGAAGAAAGTGTAGTTAAGGTCCCATTTCCCTCCTGTGTTGTTTCTTTAGGCAATTCCACCAACAAATAAAGCTTTCCTTAAGGCAACAGGTAGGGCAATTTCAGAGAGAAATTACAATGTATAAAGGAAATCTATAATTTGAAAAGGAAAGGTTGAGTACAAAGTGGTTAGGGAAGTAAGACCTAAATTCAGACTACTTGGATTTGAAACCACACTCAACCTTGGATGAATAATTTTGCTTCTCTGTGCCTCAGATTCATTCAGACTGCAATTCCAGTTTACAGGAGAAGGCAGCTGAAGGTTAATTCATCAAGAAGGGTTTCTCTCCCAGGTGTCCCTACTTTGAGGCATGCCGGCTCTCAGTTTCCTATCTGCTTCCTTGTGGAAACCTTTCTTCATCAGTTATTTTGCTGAAAATATTTACCCTTTCTAACCCCGTAGGAAAATGACACAGCTTTCAACTAAACACAACCTTGCCCAGAAGAAGGGGCTCACTGGCTAGATCTATTTGTGCCCTCTGATATGTTGTGATTCATGCAGTCTGAATGAGTTACTTTTAAAAATCACCTGGAGGGCCAGTGAGGAGTAGTACCAGGGAGGGGAATCATCTTATCCAGGTTCCAGTGACTCTCTCTTGGGTCAAGGGCAGATGTGACACCTTGTTGGATTTCATTATTGGCACTACCATCACCAGCTACTACAGGCAGGTTGATTCTTTAGCCGTTTGGTGTTCTGTTAAATGAAGTATGTGCAGTCCTCAAACAGGCATTACTTTTGGCATAGTTGTATGATGTAAATCCATTTAGAAAAGGGAAAATTTCTTCTTTTAACAAGGTGATCCATATTTTCCGTTGAGCTAAATAATCCTCATGTATTGGGGGTAAAATAGTGTATTTTCTGCTTTGCTTAAGGTTTAGCTGCCCACCAAATAATAAAAGCATCAAATTATGCCTCCTTCTTTTTCCCCAAGAAGAGCAGTAGACTTATTTTTTAAGAATTCTGCAGCCTTCTTTGATTGCCAATTTTTTTCATTGCATTTTAAACCATATTAGTGTTTATCTCATACTATCTAATATTTCAAATATTGATGACTTAAATATCCATAAAATTTATAAGTTGTGAGTCATATGTAATTATTTCCTAGTGCCAGAAACAATGTAGGTACTCAATACCCATTGGCTGTCTGACCTATTCAATTTCTTTTTCTTATTAATTTAGTAAAAACTTGCATCAGAATAAACAAAGTTCTCTTATTTGTATGATTTTAAAAAGTATTAAAGGATCAATAATCAAAATACTTTTAGAATGTTACAAAATTGTTGCTATGCAAAAAACAAATAACTTAAGTAATAAAGAAAAAATTTAAATAAATGTTTTGTTTTAATATTAATCTCACTTGTTGATTGTTAGATTGTACCACATATAGATGATTTCCTTTCATGCATGCAGTAGTCTCTCCTCTGGATTAGAAAATAGGAATATTTCCACAGAATATCTAAGCAACAAACAGTTCTTTTTTTAAACATCTACTCTGGGCTATCCATTGTGGTGGTTGCAGAGGTATAAAAAGATTAAAAGTCTAGATTCTTGACATTAACAACATGGGATACAGCTAGAGGACAGAAAATCCGTTTAATTAATTAAAAGGATCTATATGATGTTAGCCTGGTCAGTAAATACCCATATTTGTTGAAAGAAATAAAGAAATTTCACAATGTAGAAGGATCTTTGAGAAGTGAGGAATAAAGAATGATTTGGCGGATGAAATGGTGGGAGAGTGCATTTCAGGCAGAGGAAAAAGAATACAGGAATGCTTAGAGGTGTGAGAGAACATGATGTCTTCAAGGGACCACATGAACTCCATTAGCTCTAGTTATTAATATTCAAGATGTGATCCCATGATGTTTGTTATGCAGCTTCTTGAGTTCATAGGCTCAGAGTAGATTCTTGTGACAGTGTAAAGCCTCAGTTTGGCTTCAGTCTACATTATCCACTGTAGTATTTGGAAAGTACACTATTTGGGGTTATACCTACGTTGTTTGGATAATTGATCTAAAAATACTAGAATCCCATCTAGCTAGCCAACTTTGCACTTATTCTCCACCTATCAGAATTGTGGTGGGAAAAGATATTATTGGTAGTATACAAACACCCTGAAAAACAAACAAAAACAAAAACAAAACTGACCTTGGATCCATACCTGAGAGATAAGGAGTTTGTAAAGATAATTTTCAAGGCCCAATTCAATCTGCTGATGATAACCAAATGGCTCTACCCATAGGAGCAGTTCTTCATGGGAGAGACTGGCCGTGAGGCCATAATATGAAGGTGTGAGCACCTAATGAACTTACCCAGTATGGTGAGTTCTATTTTTTGCAGCAAATCTAATACCAAGCCCCATCACCTCATGATGATAGAGCCGTAGTATTGTTGATAGATATATTCTGATTAAACTGTACTACGTATCTACTAGCCTCCTAACTATGTCTGTCTTTGGATACCTATTAGGTAGTGTCTTCCTTATGCATCCTTTAAAATCCCTGTACTATTTGCAGTTGACTGTGTGAGTTTTGGTTAATTGCATCTCAAAGTATCCAACATAATAAATACAGTCAAGTTTCTTGATGAAGAGTGGGTGACTGTTTCTGCAATTAGGGCTTGTCTCAGTGCTGAGAGGCAAAATAGGGCAAGGATAGCTACTGAACCACACTCATTTTAAGAATAAAAAGTCTGGGGTGCCTGAGTGGCTTGGTTGGTTAAGCATTTGACTCTTAATTTCAGCTCAGGTCATGATCTCACAGTTTGTGAGTTCAAGCCCCACATGTTTGGTATTCTCCCTCTCTCCTCCTTCTTTCTTCCCATCTGCATTCTTTCTCTCTCTCTTTCTCTATCAAATAAATAAATAAACTTAAAAAAAAGAAATAAAAATCTAAGGTTTGATGGAGTTAAGTGAATTGTCTACTGGAATATGTAATAGTAGGGCAAGAGTATAAATCCATTTCCTAGGTTCTTCGTCATTATATCATATTGACTGTTATTTTTCAAGTTTCTGATAGTGTTATTAATGTTGTTACTCTGTTCGTTTTGTTGATTGGTTAGCTGTTGTTGTTGTTGTTACATTTATAGAGCACTTTTCATATTCTAAGATCAGTGCTTTATACCACATGCTTATTGAAAGTAAATTAAAATATTTCTAATTTTAGTTTTCTGTTCAGAAACAATTCCTTCTCATTCCTTTCCATATCCCTTCTCCCACCTAATAGTTAAACTGCATGATGGTTTAGAAAAATGTCTCAGGTGTTGTGATAATTTGTTCATATATGACATGGAATATTTTGGCAAACATATTTCTACCTCATTAGACCTTATTTCAACTCATCTCAGGCACCACAAGTACAAAACTGCACCAGTGATATAGCTTTAATATCCCTCTTCCCAAAGGTAATGAAAGTAGTAATCAATCACCTACTCTCATTTGCTGCCCTCAGTAACTTAATTTCCCACTCCAACTTAGAATGGTTTAATTTCTTTCTTCATTGATCCCTTATTCTTAAATAAAATGGATTTAACTTCACTTGGAGATAAGTTTTCTATATTTCAATTGTTGTTTATTAACTATTTACAGTTTTAACTTTTTTTAAAATTATTAACTCAAAATAAGCTCTTATTCTGTTATGTCTTTTGTGTTTTTTTATTTCTTAGAGCTCATTATTTTATTTCATTTTTCTTTGCTACTTTCCTAGTTGAGTCAAAATCTACAGCAAATACACACAAACACAATAACATACATGTGGCTTATGCTATAGTTTTGTTCAGCATCTTAACTCTTATTGAAGGAAACCACTTTTTGCTTTTAAATTGAAACACCTTTTATTCTTTCCAGTGTATATGTTCAATTTATCAACACTTGACTTTACTTGTCTTCAAGGTTGATCTTTCTAAAGTTATAAGATTTGTTTTGGTGCTAACTAGTTTGCAGTTTTGATTTCTAGATTACTGTATGTCAGATTTAATCATAACACTGTCAGCTGGTCGAATGGCTCAACTCCATTTTTTCTACTTCACTGATTTTTCCTTCATTCTGGCTTAAGTCATCATTCCCTATAGGGGATTTGACAGACTAATTCTAGAAGTAAGCATTTGCCCAAGCTATTATTTCTGTGTCTGTTTCATGATGTGCCTCAAATGGTTTTAAATTAATATTTAGATGTTTTTATTACTCATAATTTTGCCTTTATATTATTGCTTGCTCTAATGCATAAAATTATTTGAAAAAAATTTCTTTGGTAAATTTGTTAATAAATTTTAAATCCTTATCTGACATATTAGTGTTGAGGAGAGTAATTTGGGGTGTTATTGAAGAGAAATATGTAGATTTTTCTACTAAATTGCATTTTGCAAAAAAAAATTGCCTTTGCTTTTAAGTAATGAATATTAATGTAAGCATAAATCATGCATTTATTGCAATTTTATATGTTTTAAATGGTATTATTCAATGATATTTACTACTGAATTATGAAGAAACTTTTTCTAATAAAAAAGCAGGAGGCATTATAATTTCTCTCTTATTAAATCATCATTGTTTTTTAAAAAATTTTTAATGTTTATTTAGTTTTGAGAAATAGGGAGAGTGTGAGCAGGGGTGGGACAGAGAGAGAGGGAGACACAGAATCTGAAGCAGGCTCCAGGCTCTGAGGCTGTCAACACAGAGCCCGGTGGGGGGGTTGAACCCATGAACTATGAGATCATGGCCTGAGCTGAAGTTGGACACTTAACCAACTGAGCCACCCAGGAGCCCCTCATCATTAGATTTTTGAACTGATAGAAGGAAACTTCTTCTGATTTACTGGCTCTTCAAAATATGTGAATGTTGGGTGTGTGGTGTATGTGATGAAGTGTGTATTCAGCGAAGCTTTTGTGGCCCTACTGCTTCTGTGTTACCTTGTCTTGAACAGGTAGACTATTATACCTTGCTCAGAGGAGATATAACTTAAAGAATGTTATTGGAGGGGCACCTGGGTGGCTCAGTTGGTTAAGCACCTGACTCTTGATTTTGATTAGGTCATGATCTCATGATTCATGGGTTTGAGCCCCGCATTGGGCTCTGCACTGACAGCACAGAGCCTGCTTTGGATTTTCTCTCTTCCTCTTTCTCTGCTCCTCCCCACTTGTGCTCTCTCTCTGTCTCTCTCTCTCTCAAAATAAATATGTAAACTTTAAAAAAATGTTAGTGGAGTCATTGTTTATAACCTGAGGTTTTGAACTTAAAGAAAGTTAGGATTGGCCTCCAACATCTGTAAGACGATGTACAAGTATGATTCTGGTCCACTGACAGACACTGGAAATACCCAGAGAGAAGGCAGAATAGAACTAAATTCTACTTGCGGTGGGCATGGAGTCAAGCAAGGAAGAAATTCTCAATTTCATATGTTTTCCACAGGTAGCACAATAAGAATTGGTAGGTGGAAGGACCCTGAATAGGATCAGGGCAACTCAGCATTGCACTTGGAAAGTAAAATATCACACAGGAACTAGAATTCCCAATAGAAAAAAAAAAATATGTCTGAATGTCCTTGTCTGTGTGTGGTGTATGTGATGAATTACACTCAAACACATTGAAGATGTTAAAAGAAGGCTGATAATTCTCAGTATCCTGGCATGTGAAGCACACTCAGATGTTCAGTGTATTCGGATGTATTCAGATGCACAGTCAACTGTATGCTCCTCTTCACAGAAATATAGAGAAAAACAGATTTTTGACATAGTAATAACAATGGAGGTGAGAGTCCAGCAGCCCAGCAGCCTGTGTCTGGCAGTAAAGGTGCTCATTGTGGTGACTATAACTACACCGGCCCTGGGTAATGATCTGGTGTATATTAAGCTGTGCAGCCTGTCTGAACTACTAGTCATTTTCTCTAGCATTTTTGTGGTTCTGGGAACTACCCAATGCTTTATAATAAATCCCTTTTCACTTAGATACTCAGTTGATTTTTATTGTATTCTAAAAAAAAACAACTGACTGGTAATCGCATAAATAACCTTCTGAATTTTCCCCTTATTCCTTCTCATGGGCTGGGCTGGCCTGGCCATCTTATTTCTATCCCTGTCCTTCTGTTTTAAATGCCTATGCCAGATGCTCTAAATATATAGCATTTATGTTTTGTTTTATGCTTTTCTGGTTTGTTTTTAATTCCCTTTCTTAGTTGCAGGTGCATAATGTTTCAGCCAGGTACACAGGTTCCACAATAAAGACCAGATTTCTCAGATTCCATATACAACTAAGTGTGGTCATATGTCTAAAATGTGGCCAGTAAGATGTGAGTGGAAGTGATGTGTGCAACTTCCGGTTCCTTCCCATAATGGGTGTCCTTCACTTCACCTCATTCTCTTTTCCCACTTGTTGGAATTCATGTATGGTAGTGAGTCACCTTGGAAATGTGTGTGAGTTCAACATACTAGGAGTAGTGAAGCAGCAATTTCAGCAAGCTTGGGCCTTTTTGACTTATCAAAACAGAGTTCCCATACCTACTCAAGTTTTGAAGTAATAGAAGAACGTCTTTGAGTTAGAAGGACACATGATAAATGATACTCAACCTTATCAAAATTTACTTCACTACCACTTACCTTTGATGAAGATTTTTAACCCTCTTCTATTGGTTAATATCATCTTTTTGGTATTAAAATACACTTTCTTATGTGTTTTTGTTTGTGCTAACTTTCAGACACTAAGGTTCTAAATGGAAGAGGCCAGCTATTTGTAAGGTATCAAGAATGACACAAGAGCTTAAAGAGTTAAGTCAAGCACACATGTGTCTGATATTATTTACTCCAGGTCATACCAACTACATATTCTGCCATATCATAAATATATCATTTCCTAGGATGAGCAGTAGGGTAACTATAACAAGAGAAATCTAAATCTCTGTGCAAACCTGATTCTAACAGGTCTCTTATTGGTTAAGAATCACTGAGATTGTTTTCATAGGACCTTTAGTAGATATTCCCCCAGATGGTATGTATTCATTATGGAGCTTTTGGCCAGAATATTGGTGAAAAACATTCCCAGACTGAAGAGGTTTTAATGCTTAATTATAAGGCCCATTATTAGAATAATATAGTGCTAGTTATTTTTCAATATCATGTACATAAATGTGAGTGGTTCTGGTTACATGATGCAGATGGAGGAGATGGTATACACAAATACTTGTTTTCTCCTGGAATTGAAAAGTCACTTTTCAGCAGGAGGCAATCTTATTCAATTCAGGTAAGATTTCCTGAATATTTAAGGATCATTATCTACTAAACATTTAAAAATGAAAAGCTCTGACAGTTTAAAAAGAGAACCTATAGTTATTTTGGTGACAGTATCTGATGAAGTTTGAATGTGGCAGAGAAGTTTAATTTTTCAAGATAATGGTTAGCATGGATAATTCATAATAAGTCTAACAATTCAGGGCTCAAAGCTGTTAAATAATTGCAACTGGATTGCCAATTGGCTTTACTCAAATCTAAGAGGAACCTTTAATGTACTTAATATTTTGCTGAAACATAATTCAGTCTCAATGACTTTGAAAGGGACATTAATAGTTTTCTGAAAATATAACCTTGAAAATTAAATCCATTATATATTTCCAAGATTATGGATGAAACTACTCTGTCAAATAAGTCATTACATTAGCATAATGAGGTATGAGGGGAGATATAAGTGAGAAACAGCAAGTAAAAGGTACTTTGTACCACGATTTGCTTACGTTTAACCAAAATGACCTTTAAAAGCAGGGCTGAAGGGTCAGGTTTATCATCACTTTTCCAGGCTTCAAGTAATATATTTCTATTTAGCAGAATAATTTGCTGAAAATTGCTGTCGTAAGAATTATGCTTGGTCCAGCTCCCTACCTGCAATACACAGGGTTTGAGTGGAAGCAACCTCTGAGAACAGCAGTTAGCCAACCATCACTTCCCTGAAGCAAAACACCTGGTGTACATAGCTATCGCTTCCCTCTATAAAGCAAGCAAATCAAAAAGCAGACAAATCATTAAAAACTTATTCTGAACATATATATGCCAAAAAAGAAAATAGCAAAATCTTAAAATGCTAAAGAAGTAGCATGGTATGAATATATCTATCATACTGAGGCTGGTAAATGTCAATTTGTCTGGTCCTCCAGCTTTGGATGTGATTTTTAAGTGTTTTCCCAAAGGATAATATGTATACAGAATCATGTTAACATTTTTGATTGAGACTAATAGATTAAATTTTTCAGGTGCATTTCTTCATTCTTTGTATTCAAATGAAGGTATTTTCCCTAACTTCTTTGATATCCTCTGACTTGAGAAATCCTCCTCAACTCAAAGACAGCTGAGGGATATAATGCCCAGCAGAGTATCTGACCCTCAACAGGCATAAGTAAATATTTTTTGAGTGAATATTGAATGCATGAGTACTGATTAACTTAAAAAGAAAGCATTTATGTTCACTTATGACATTGGTTAACAAATGATTGACAGAATCCTCTTGGGAAATGATTTAAAATTCTTTAAGATTTCCTCATTCTATAAAAATAGTGTTAGGAGTATCTTTTCCTCTGTTTGGTAGTTCTGATGTGCTATGCTTGTCAAAACATCAGCTTCTTTGCTGTGTCAGTGACTTTTAAAAGAGGACAAAACTGAAACTGATTCAGCTCACCATAATGGTGTTGATGATAGGGATAAAAGAGATCCAGTGAAGCTGTTCTCCTTGACCTTTACTGGCAAACCTCAGTTAAGAGGTAGTCACTATGGGAAGCTATGTTATCTAAGAGCTCTATATATAGTCAGGGGCAGCAGGACCTACATTATTCATAGATGCATTATACTGATACGGGGTGGGGGCTTCACACTCTAATTTAATTTGTCCTGGAATTGAATTCAACATTAGTCCTAAAGACATGAATTAAAAGAGCTAAATGAAAATTTTAAAAAATAGAATACAAACAGTGATGATATAAGTACTTCAGGATCTAATTAAATATACAATTCAAAGAAGTTGTCACTAGTTGCCATTCTTTTCAGTAGATAGTATAGCTCAGCAGTCTGAATGGATTTAGGTAAATGGGATATTATGCAATCAGAGTAATAATTCCATACATTATAAAATGCTGCTATTTATAAACTACAGTAAATAATAATGATAAAATGAAATAATACAAAAAATAGGATTTTAAAATTATATGACACCTAATATGCCTCTGTCCTTTAAGTAGTGGTGCTTAACTTGTCATCACACTCCATTGTGGATTTGATAAATATTATTGTAATAATTACAGTTAAATTATTCAATTGTACAAATGATTTCATTTTTTTAAATTGGAGTGCTTATAAATGGTCCATATAATAGCTACACTTGCTGTCATGCACAATTCAATGAACTTTCTCTGATAGAAGAAGAAAAGAGAGAGAACAAGAAATTGACATATCTTGTTGTCCTTTTTTTTTTAGCTCTTCAACATCTTGTAATCTGGTGAATTCATAGGACTATATCATTCATGCATGTACATATATGATATATGTTTTGTAATAGGGGAAAAAGTTTAAAGACTTTCTGATGCTTTACATACTCATTATCTCTATACTATTATGTTCAGCTGAGAAGTGGACACTGCCAAGTTCAATTTAGAATTCATTGGCAAGTCAGGTTAAGGTTTATCAGCTTCTTTATGTCTGTGCTTCATTGCTTCTGAAATCACTTCCTTTCCTCTTGAACGTTGCCAACCTCTTTTAGGGTGAGCTAGTTGTGAGTATGAATCCAAATTATCACAGCACCCATTGCACTTTAATGATTATTTTGCCAATTGCTATTAAACAAAACACGAATGGCATGAATAAACCTGATGCTTTAAAAAATTATTTGCTCCATTCTAGATTGTTTTAGTGCTTTCAACTACATTTTAAACCCGTGTAATGACCATATGATGTAAATACTATTATACTAACTTTTGGTTGAAAAATCTGAGATTTATCAAAGGTCACAAATAACTGAAAACTTGATATTGAAATTCAACTCTATGTGGATTATAGAGGCCAAGCTCTTTCACCAAACATAATGACAATAATAAAATATCCTTTGAACTTTTCTCATGGATTACATCTTTTAGAGAGTTTTTCCCCTCAGGTCAGAAACAAGACAAGGATGTTCACTCTTCACCACTTTTATTCAATATAATCCTGGCAATCCTAGTCACAGCAATCAGACAATAAAAAGGGGAAAAAGCATCCAAGTTGGCAAGGAAAAAGTAAAACTGTTACTATTTGCAGTTAGCATGATACTACATATAGAAAATCCTAAAGACCCCATCAAGAAACTTCTAGAATTGATAAATGAATTTGGAAATGTTGCTGGATACAAAATAAGTGTACAGATATCTATTGTATTTCTATACATGATAAAGAAGCAGCAGAAAGAGAAAGAAAACTATCTCATTTACAGTTGCACCAAAAATAATAAAATACCTAAGAATAAACTTAACCATGGAGGTGAAAGACCTGTACTCTGAAAACTATAAAACACTGATGAACAAAACTGAAGACAACACAAAGAAATTGAAAGACACTCCATGCTCATGGGTTGGAAGAACAAATATTGTTAAAATGTCTATACTACCCAAAGCAGTCTACAGGTTTAATGCAATCCCTATCAAGATACAATAGCATTTTTCACAGAACTAGAAGAAACTATCCTAAAATTTGTATGGAACCACAAAAAAACCTGAATAGACAAAGAAGTCTTGAAAAGTCTGGAGGTATCACATTTCCAGATTTCAAGTTATATTATAAAGCTATAGTAATCAAAACAGTATGATACTGGACAAAGATAGACACATAGATCAATGGAACAAAATAGAAAGCCCAGAAATAAACCCACAACTATATGGTCAATTAGTCTTCAACAAAGGAGGCAAGAATATGCAATGGTAAAAAGACAGACTCTTCAACAAGTGATTTTGGGAAAACTGGAAAGCAACATGCAAAAGAATGAAACTGGACCACTTTCTTACACCATACCCCAAAACAAACTCAAAATAGATTAAGGACCTTAAATGTGAAACCTGAAAAACCAGAAAAAATCCTAGAAGAGAGCACAGGCAGTGTCTTCTCTGACATTGGCTGTGGCAACATTTTTCTAGATACGTCTCCTGAGGCAAGGGGAAAAAAAGCAAAAGTAAACTATTGAGACTACATCAAAATAAAAAGCTTCTGCTCAGCAAAAGAAAAAAAAATCAATAAAACCAAAATACAACCTATGGGATGAGATGAGAGAATATATTTGCAAATGACATATCCAATGAAGGGTTAATATCCAATATATAAAGAATTTGTATAACCCATCACCAAAAAAAAAGAAAAGAAAAGACAAGAAAAGACAAGACAAGAAAAGAAAAGAAAAGAAAAAAAAAGAAAAAGCCCACAAATAATCCAATTAAAAAGGAGCAGAAGACATAAACAGACATTTGTCCAAAGAAGATATACAGATGGTTTACAGACAATGAAAAGATGCTCAACATCACTTATCATCAGGGAAATAAAAATCAAAACCACAATGAGTTATTACCTCACACCTGTCAGAATGGCTAAAATCAAAAATACAAGAAAGAACAGCTGTTGGTGAGGAGGTGGAGGATACAGAACCATAGTACCCTGTTAGTGGTAATGCATATTGGTGTAGCCACTGTGGAAGACAGTATGGAGGTTCCTCATAAAATTAAAAATAGAACTACTGTATCATGCAGTAATCACACCACTGGGTATTTATCCAAAGGGTATAAAAACACTAATTATAAAGGATGTTTGCACTCTCCATATTATTGCAACATTATTTACAGTAGCCTAATTATGGAAGCAGCCCAAGTGTCTATTGATTAGGTGAATGGATAAAGAAGAGGTGGTGTGGGATACACACATACACACAGTGGGATATTACTCAGCCATAAAAAAGAATGAAATCTTTCCATTTGTAACATGGATGGATCTAGAGTATAATGCTAAGCAAAATAAGTCAGTCAGAGAAAGACAAATACCATATAATTTCATTTATATGTGAAATTTAAGAAACAAAACAAATGAACAAAGGGAAAAAAACAGACAAACAAACAAAGACTCTTAACCATAGAGAACAAACAGATGGTTACCAGAGGGGAGAAGTTGGGTGTAGGAATCGATGAAATAGATGAAGGGAATTAGGAGTGCACTTATCTTGATGGGCACTGAGTAATATATGGAATTGTTGAATCACTATATTGTACACCTGAAACTAATATAACACTGTATTTTTAACTACACTGGAATAAAAAAAAAACTATTAACATGAAACTATGAACCTTGAGCAATTTCTGTTAACTAAGAGTAAGTAAAAACAGACAGAAGGTCATGGGTTACCCATGGTGTCTTTGTGTCTCTTGTTTTCACACATACCTTTAAGATATCCTATAACCTCCTGCTGTATCTTTCAAACCCAAAATATGTTATTCATAATGGAGAGGTTTTTGTTTGTTTGTTTGTTTTTTAAATCTAGTAGAATGTGCCAACTTTTAGACTGGTTATAACTGACAACTATTAACAACCTAAAAATGTTTCATTTTTTTTCCCTCTTTCTGTATATACTATAATGATCATTATTCAGTCTTGTATTATAGAGGAGTTCGAAATGAAAGACTGCTAACTTATTTATTTTCACCTGCAGTCCATTATTTTACCTAACAACCTGGAATGTGCTAAGAAATAAAATAGGTTCACACTCTTCAAAAGATCTATAAGAAGAACTAAATTATATATCTACTAACTTCTTCACAGATATTAAAGTGATCCAACATTATACCTGCAGTGGTTCTAAGAGGACACTACTTGCTAGAAATCTAGAAAAAATTCACAGAGATCAATAGAAACTCTTAAAAGAATTGTGTAGGTATTTTATTTTTATTACCTTCAAGATACAGATTTAGTAAGGGTTTACTTCTTATTGGCAAAAAAAAAAAAGAAAAGTGGAGTAGTAAAAGAAAGGCAATTTATAAAGTCCTCAAAATAAATCTGAACAAATCCTGAACAAACTGTAGCTAGCCTACTTAAAAATATTTTATGTTTAGGGGTGCCTGGGTGGCTCAATTGGTTAAGCATCCAACTTTGGCTCAGGTCATGATCCCACGGTTCGTGGGTTCAAGTCCTGCCTTGGGCTCTGTGCTGACAGCTCAGAGCCTGGACCCTGCTTTGGGTTCTTTGTCTCCCTCTCTCTCTCTGCTCCTCCCCCACTCGCTCTCTGCCTCTCTCTGTCTCTCAGAAAATAAATAAAAGTTTAAAAAAATAAAAAAAATTTATGTTTAGAAATCTGGAAACCATTCTAATAAAGTGTAAAAGTTGAAAGTTTGTTTTCATTGTAAGAACTTTTTTACTTTATTTACATAATTTGTCAAATTAATTCAATAAATTTTTAAATTTATTTATGTATGGGTATGTCCGAGTATCAATTGTCCAATTTATATCTTAATGATAATAAATCTGATCACCCAAATCTCTAAGGTTAAAGTCATTGGCATAAGTTGTCTTATGAAAGAAGCATTTTTCTTTAATCTACAATTTCAATTTTATTTCATGATGTTTTTGTTGCAAGTAGAAAAAATTCACAAAATATATTCAGAAAAAAATATTATAATATTCAGACTAATTGCTTTAAGTTCTACTTCTGCTGTCAGTCTTATTCAACTTTAAGATAAAACCAGCCCTTACTAAAAAAGTAAAAAACTCTTTCTTTTTATACATAGATCTTCACTAATTAGGAATGCAGGAATTGTGTTGGAAAACCATCTGATATTTCTCTTGTCTTTGTAAACAGAAAGTTTTATTTTAACAAACACCATATATATTGAAAACTTTAAAAAATAATTTGAGTTTGATGTTACTAAGTCATTATGTCATTAAATAAATTACTCCTTAATTTGCTTATAACAATATTGCCAGGAAAGTGGGGAAAAAGCTAACACAGATTACTATTACTAGTTGATTAATCACAGTTCTAGTAGACTTACTATAATATAAAGAGCAACGATCACATTTCCATTATATAACTACATAACAAAAAGATTGTTGACTAAAATATACTTATGGAATTATATAATTTCATCTGTGAAAACAAGGAAGAAAAGAAATAATTGCTCATCCAAATCTATATTTTGAATTGATTTTCATTACATGATTCTTGAAAATCCTTGTAGAAAATGTGTTACACTGTATCACGAAACCTTATCAAACTATTTCAAATGGTTTAGTTTTTTACTGAACAGTGTTAAGGTAGGAAAGATTTATTGGATAAGATTTTGTAAACTAAAAGGTGATATACAAACAATACAAATAGAAGTAATTAGTATCAACAGAATATAGCTGAAGTGCGATAAAATCCTCCAAAATAACGTTTTATTGGTCTTTATTATATTTTCTTAATTTTGTTAGTTAATCATGTTCAGTTCTCAGTGTGTGGAGTGAGGGTGTGTGATAAGATGAATGAGCGCTTCTATCCTTTCTTTCTCAATGGATGCAACTGTAAAACCTGGACAGGATATATAATATCTTTGAGGGGACTCCAGAAAGCAAATTGTAATAGGCAAGTTGGGGAGGAATATCAGAATTCAAAGTAACACCAAATCAACAGCAAGTTCACCACTTTTTTCCTTCCGTATTCTCTAGCTTCAACACACTACAATAGGAAGCCCAGAAGTAGCATTTGGTGCAGACAAAAGCATCTCTAGGAAAGCACTGCAGTTTGGACTCAGGATGTGGAAAAAGGACCTCCTGACACTTAGAAAGAATGCAGAACCCACCCTCCTCCCCTGTTAATTTTCTCTATTTTCTCATGCTTCAGCTTCCAACCAATTGCAAAACATGGCAGCAAAGGTGGCAGTGGGAAGTCATAGGAACCAAAACTCTGAGGAGGAAAACTTTCCTCTTTGATTGGTGCAACTGTGTTCCAAAAAGTGTCGCTGCAAACCCACGTGGCATTTTGTCTCTTTGTCTTTTGATGATGACAGCTTCCTTCAGATGTGGTGAATCTGTGGAACTGTGTGACAGAGCTGGGTAAACAAATCCCCACTGTCTCTCCAATGAAAGTAAAGGGGATTCCCAGGGAACCTAAAATACCAAGGAGAGCTTTAACAAGGTGGAGCTCAGCCAATAAATCCCATAAAGTTGTCTATAAACCCTTGCGTGGAGCCCCAAAATGCACATTCATGGATCTGAATCTAATCAGCAAAGATATAACATTTCTAAATATGAATGCATATATATATATATATATATATCCTTCAAAATATTTAAAGCAAAAGACTTCCAGAACTTAGAGAAATAGACTAATCTTTAATTATAGATGGAGAAATCAATACTCCTCTCTCAGTTATCTATAGAACCAAAAGACACAAAATCAAGAAGAATATCGAAGAAATGAACACCACCACCAACCATCTGAAATGAATTGATATTTAAAGAAGAAGAATAACCAACAATCACAGAATATGAATTCTTTTCAAGGACACATGAGACATTCACCAAAATAGACCGTATCCTGCATCATAAAAAAAAATAATAATAAATAAATAAATAAATAACACTTTTAAAAGAATAGAATCAAAATGTGTGTCTCTGGCCTTAATGGAATTAAACTAGAAAACTCAACATACTTCTACATAATTTATACAGTTAAAGAGAAAAATGTCAAGAGCCATAAGAAAGTATTTTAAACTAAACAAAAACATAACATACCAAAATTTGTATGATGTGATTATACCAGTGCATAAAGGGGAATTTATAGTGTTCAATGTTTATATTAGAATATATTTCAAATCCATAATCTAAATTTCTACTTAGAATAAAGGAGAAAAAGAACAAAATAAATCCAGATTATCAGAAGAGGGGAAATAATGAGAGAAGAGGTCAATGAAGTTTAAAACAGACTTACATTAGTGAAAAAACAGTGAAAGCAAAAGTGGCTTCTGCAAAAGGATCAATATAATTGATAAACTTTTAGCAAGATTAAGAAAGAAAAAGAGAAGGCACAAATCACCAATACCAGCAATGAAAAGAGTGTCATAGTAGATTGTGAAAATATTTGAAGGATAACAAGGGACTATGGACATTCTAGGCATGTGCATTTGGCAACTGAGACGAAATAACCCATCTCTTATCAAGCACAAATGAATAAAACAAACCCAGAATAAAAGAGAAATTCTACAGCTATTATATAAATTTAATTCATAAAATCTTCCAAAAAAGAAATCACCAACTCTGATTATTTCATTTACAAAAATCAACCAACTACTTCAAGAAGACAGTATTTCACTAGGGAGAATTCAAATTAAGACCATGATAAGTTCAATTACATACCTGTTAAAATAGATAAAATAAAAAATACTAACCATAGAAAATACTGGAGAGGATGTTGAACAAACAGATTTATCACCCAATACCGAAGAGAATGGAAATGGTACAGACACTCTAGAAAACTGTTTGGCAGTTGCTTAAAAATGCATTTACTATATGACTCAGCAACATTACCACTATTTTATCTAGCAGAATAAAAAGTTATGATCCCTAAAAATACTGTACATAAATGTGAACAGCAGCTCTATTTATAATTATACCAAACTAAGCAATTAAAAACAACACAAAACTCAACAAATTATTGATACATGCAACAATTTGAATGAATCTAAAAAGCATTATGCTGTTTGGAAGAAGTCTGTTTCAAATGTTTACATGATGCAAGAATATGATTTCATTTGATTTGATTATTTGACACTCATGAATAAAACTGTAATGATGGAGAATGTATCATTGTGGTGTGTGTGACCATAAGTGGATAATACAAGGTAGTTTGAGGGTTATGAAGCCGTTTGATATCCTGATTTTGGAATTGTACCAAAAAAGTGAATTTATACTGTATGAAAATTAAAAATATAAAATTAAAAGAAAACTAGTGCCTGCAAGGTACTATCTACTGGAAACATAGTTTTGAAAAACAGGTTATTATTATAGAGCAGTCTAGATTAATCAAGACTTAAGGTACAAATAAAAGAAGCTAATTTTCTATTACTTTACATAAGCAGACACATGAGATCATTGTAGAAATTACTGCAGATAAATTTCAAATTGATATTTGAAGAGTAATACCAATATTTGGTCACTGCTACAGAATGAGGATTCTGGATTGCTGTTTTTCTCAGTGTCTTCCTCCCCATAAGCCCAAAGCTAATCTTTGGTTGTTTCAACAGGTTTTGCAGTTTGATTCTATCTGTTTTATAGTCTTGGAGTGCTCCTTACCAAGGCCACAGAGCATATTCATACGATCTTTTTTCAAAGGGATGCATGCTAAATAAGCAGCATTTAAAGAACTGGTTGGGACATGTAGGAACTGCAATATGTGAGCTTTATTCCTATGATAGTGTTTATTATTTTTTGGGGGGTATTATATTGATGACCCAATTGTATTAATGTGAAATATTTTATTTGTCTAAGTCCTCTCATCTTAGTTTTAACTTGATAACAGAAATTATGTTTAAACATTCTACTTCCAAAAAAACTATTATATGCCCTTTAAGTAGTAATGAACTTAATTAAAAGTAAGTAAAGATGAGATGCCCTTTCCTAGATATCA
The DNA here is from genome assembly GCF_023721935.1 of Panthera uncia. Lineage (NCBI taxonomy): Eukaryota > Metazoa > Chordata > Mammalia > Carnivora > Felidae > Panthera > Panthera uncia. Next base: position 77,636,103 of record NW_026057580.1, on the reverse strand, counting down.
GAGACATTTAGTGTTTCTTATATTAAGATCTCTAAAATGTGAGATTTCCAATATAGGTATCTGTGTAGTTGTTTCCTATTTTCATTGTTGTAGCACTTAAGGATAAAGGACAAATAAAATATCAGTTGAATTGCTCATATTTTTGAGTATCATAGCAAGGAATTATAAAGTGAATAAAAATTCCATTCTGGTTATTTGATGTGGAGACAACTTCTGTTATTCCAATATCTCTGAGAAGTAAGAATATAATTAATATGCCAAGGGGCTCAAATCACAGTGGCAGTCTCTGTTGATAATTATCAGAGGACATCTTGGTATCAATAATATGAAGAGAAAATACAATAATGTAATTATTAAAGACTTCATTAAATTTTTTTTAATGTTTATTCATTTTTGAGAGAGTGAGACAGAGTGCGAGTGGGGGAGGGGCAGAGAGAGAGGGAGACGAGAATCTGAACAGCCTTCAGGCTCTGAGCTGTCAGCGCAGAGCCCGACACGGACCTCGAACCCACAACCTATGCAATCATGACCTGAGCCAAAGTTGTACACTTAGCCAACTGAGCCACCCAGGCACCCCTAAAGATTTCATTTAAATAGAGAGAGCAACTTAAATGTTTAATGTCTTTTTCCATAAAACTATTTCTTTTCTTCAAACTATTCTCATCTTGGCAGACCTCTGTTTCCTGACTTCTATTTAAAAAGTGTCAAAGATACTGGAAAAAAAATATTATGTGTGTTCAGTTTCAAAGAAGGTAAATACATGGGTACTGTTTTTGCTCTGTTTCCCCACAGATCAGTTTTCTATTCTTTTCTGCCCAATTTGGAGGTCAAAAATTCTAATCTTTAATGCTGTCTTTCACTCTTGCTTCCCATTTGTTCTAGTCATTGGAAGGTACACATTATGAGATCACAGGGAGGAAGGAAAGAATATTTGGTCTTTATTTTCCCCTGGCCTGTTCACTGGCCATGGTTTGACAGTGGTAGTAGTTAGTGGACAGAGCTCCTAAGACTACAGCTTTTCTCTGAGTCTAGTTATATCGCCCCATCCTCTTAGCCCTATAAACCTAGAGATGTTAATGATTTCCCACTGTTCTTAGCCCCTGTGTACTTCATGATATTGTATTGATTCTCTTATTCTTAGCCACATCATGGAAACAGTTTTTTGTTTGTTTGTTTTGTTTGTTTATTTGTTTTATATTCACGTCAATTAACACTTTGAGTGTGGTGCTTCCTGTCTGAATATAGACTGATACAGACTATTATCTCCACCCTGTTTAATGATTTCTTCCTTCATGCTTCAAAAATATTTTTATTTTAAAGGAAATATTTAAAATATTTAAATGAAATATTTAATACAAGAATATATGTCATTTACTTGTAAATATACCTCTATGATATTATTTGGTATTCCAAATCTATTTGGTGGGAAAATTATTGCAACAAGTCTTGAAATAAAGATACTTCTAAGCAGCAAGAAGTGACTTTACATGAATTGCCAACATTTTCTTTTGCAGTGGGGTAAGACTGACCTTTTCTCAAACCTTTCACTAATGGATGACATTATGAAGAAAGGCATCATCAGCCTCAAAGGGCACTGTTTGGTCTGGTCTTCGTTCAGGGTATAGAATCCAAGATGAAAGTAAACCTGGCACTTTTACCTTAGTCAACTGGGGGAAGATGTCATTTAAACTCTTGGATAATAGTGGGAAGAAGTCCCACAGTCATTTCCTAGAATTAATGAGAAAATGGCATGAGGCACAAGTTCCTCCCTTTTTTATATTGCTTAATTGGCATACATATTTTTTCAGGGGACTTAAGAAAAGAAACTTGGCAATAGATACATGGCCACATCAAAAGGTTGGATTTAGGACTGTCTACTCTTCCATGAGAGTTAAAGCTGGCAAAAGTACTGGGTTTATTTTACTGCAATTAGTTGGAATCCAACAAAATGAAAACTACACTTCCTTTATATCTTTCCAGTTTTGTGTCCTCCTGCTAATGAACCTCAAAGACTACCACTACCCTCAGGGTAATAGCATAAATGTTTAATTTATGTTATTAATTAAATTGTTAAATAACATTTAAATTCTGCATGAGGAATACAATAATATTTCTGAGAGTGTGACTTTATGTGATTTTTCAATGTGTTTTCTTATTTAAGTGGCACCCATTTACTAAAGAAAATATATAACATGCTATTGATGTTCAGCTCTTCAGTAGAAATCAGGTGTAAAGTTGCAGAGAAAATAATATAACAATATAATATAATATGTCATAATGTATAAATTTATGTTCCTAATATATATGTACAAATAATCAAGATGTTTTTTAATTATTCTCTTAGCACTATATTGAATTATTTAAATATGAGCATTTTCAGGTATATTGTTCAAAAGTAGGCAAGAATTTAAATAATTATCAACAAATTCTCTTTAATGGCTAAAGTTTCTCTGCTGTATATCTAACCAAGCTAATTAAACTCATAAATATGAGACTGGAATAGTAATATTACTGGTTGACTTCTCTGCTGATATGATTAAAAGGTTCTATCAGAGACTAACCTTCAGATATTAAGCTGGGGACAGCCTTTCAAAGAAATGATAGCGATAGGCTTTGAGAGAGAAAGACAACACTAGAATGAAAGTTCAACATGCCCCAAAGGATTTTGCAGCGCATGATGACTGGAGGCCTAAAAGCTAATAAAAGATAAACTTTCTACAAAAGTGCTGTCAAAGAGAAAAAAAATAAAAAAGTGACTAAGAAATAGCCCCGAGAAAGAAAACTTGGGCAAGCTCTCTTTCTATAGCAAAACAGAAAAAAAGATTAGAATGAAGATACATTCAGCTATCATACAATTTTCTGCCTTTTAAAATGCATTTCCTAGAACTGACCTTTACAAAGTTTATTTCTAGTTTCTGGCAAAGTGGAAGAATAAAAGATCACTGATGGAGCGATCTTAATCCTTCAGTCTTTTGTAAAGGAAGAATTAATGATAGAAGGTTTTCTCTACCACATTTGGAAAAAGTTTTTTTTTTTTTTTTTTATAAAACCATAGAGAATGATAAGAGGGTGGGTCAGCTGAGGATTGGATTATTCTCTTTCAATACCTCCAGGACAAGCCAGGCCAAAGACTAAGAAAGAACATGCCACTGGCCTGTCCATCTATATACATAATAGGAACAATCGAAGTCCAGCTCAGCGTGCAAGACACATAGATGGGATGGAGGATATTTCTCTGATTGCAAATTGTGAAAGTATTCCTTCCACAGGAGAAGGATGTGTCCTGTGCTATTAGAATGGAGGAACATACAGGACCTAAGGAAAAGCTGCATTAGAGTTGAGAGAGACTAGCATGCCACTCTCAGATTAGTGAAAATCAACATTAAGGAATGTTGTCAGGCCAGCTTCATGGGTGTATGATCTGTATAGTAAGTCACACGAGGCCCATGCTTGGCTTACTGTCCTCTCACTTTCTTGTAGTTCTTAGTATTGTTTGAAAAAGAGGTCCTACATTTTCTATTTTGCACTTGGCTCTACAGAGGATGAGGCAGGTTCTGTGAACAAGGGTTTATAAACTTTTGGTAGTTTATCCATATGCTAAGCTTCTCTAATAGTTTTAAGAGGTTATTCCTTCTTCTCAAAGACAAGCTGCTCTGAACCCCAGAAAATTGGGAGAGTATGGCCCCAAATACCTACTTACATATCTTTTCTCCATGCTTCACTCAGAGCTCGAACACCTACTTAATATTGCATTGGCCAGGGATATATTAGAAGATATCATCTTTAAACACTTATGACTAAACCCAAGGACCTCAGCTATTTGCCTTTTCTATATCACATTGCAGTGGGTATGTGATGAGAAGCTGATAAATCACAACATCTTCAGTGGAAAGTCACATTCCTTTTAAAGCTAAGTGAGAGAAGGCAGTCAATGAGAAATTATTGATCCCTGTGAGCTATTCAGTAGTGTGGTAAGTGCTAGCTCTACCTGTTTATTCTCTATTTTACTATGGCTCCTTTTCCATGAATTTTTATGGCTCCATAAAGATCCCAATTGTCAAGGAGGCAGTTAGCACATTGATTAGGAAGACTAACCCTAAGCTAGATGATGAGTACTATTCCTTGAGCTAGCACCTCCTCAATGTGAGAAGGTACTCTCTACTCTGCCTCAGTTTCCACAGGTATCAAAGAGAATAAATATTAGTACCTACTCTGTAAGTTTATTGTGAGAATTGAATGCATTAATACATTAACTGCATTAAGAAAATGTAGTTATGTGTTACTTGCTCTTGTTATTCTGTTACAGAAATTTCAAATAGGAACTTTGCATGTTCTTGATGCACAAGAACACGTGAAAGTATGCCTATCCATAGAAAACCAACCTCCAATGATGAAAATAAGAGTTAGGAAACATCACAATTCTTAGCAGATTATTACAATAGTGAAGACAACCATACATCTTGAACTTATTAGTAGCTTGAGGCCCGGAAGTTGAAGAGTTATAGTTTGATTATAAAGTTAATTCATAGGCCTCTGTAAGAGAAAAAAAAAGTGTCTCTTTCACTCTATGGCCTATAATTGATTGTAATTACCAGTTTGCACAGGACTGTATTGGTAGGAGGGTCAAAGATTACAAAGAACTTTCCTATTGCTCAGTAGCTAATGGGATACAGCTGCAAGGGAAATAAAACAGTATAATTAAACTCTAGTCTCTCTGTTCCTTTCTTTAAGCAACATGGCTACAATTTTCATGTCACAAGAACTAAAGAAGAAATCTTCATGTGCTGTAGGGAGAAAAGGTCTTTTGTATGATAAAATCTTACTGATCTTGGGCACTCTGACCAGTCTCTACCATCCTCTTATTAATTAAAATCTGACCCCAACTAACACTTACGTGATTGGGAGATGCTCTTTAAGTACATTAATATTTAAAAGGACAATGAAAAAGATAAAGAAGGAAAGGAAAATCTTAATATTCCAACAGAGATTCTCTTTTCTTCACTGTTCATCATGAAAATTGTATCTAATTTCCATGTTTTTATGATTTACACAATGAAGAGCAAAGGCCTATATATGTGTTAGTTTCTAAGTATTGTCCTCTTCTTATTTTTCTTAACTTTTATAGCTCTTCTTACATCAGGCAATTTTTTTTTTCAGAAAATAATATAATATTACTTCACCTTTATTATTATTGAAAACATTTAAACTCAAGCAAATTATTCAGTTCTCAAGTAATCTTTCCAGGTATATATTATCTTCTTAAGCAAACATTTTCCTAGTTCACTCTGCTTCCTCTCTCCTTTGTGCATACATCCTACCCACTCTTCAAATCTCAGATTCTCCTCCTCCATATAAATATGGTTGCCTTTAAATTGGGAAAATATAGAAGAAAATTTCCACACACTGTAAGAACTACCATAATTACCTCTCTAAACTAAATGTTGTATTGTAAAATTTGTTTGCCCTTATTAATATAAATTAAATAAGCTAATTCATTAATTTGAATTAAATGTCCGTGGTCCTAGCCACACTGCACTTATTTATAAAATTCTATTTCTTCTCTCCTTTTGAAGATATTGCTCCTTTAATTATTCCCTCGTTCTTCTGCATTATCAATTTTTACTTTTGTGATGAATCATTCTAATTTAGGATGCAAACATACTATTTTTTTTTTCCATTTTTAAAACAAACTAACTAAAACAAACAGTTCTCATCACAAATCTCCTCATACTCTACTTCTTTCTTTTTACAGCAAAACTAAAAAATTTGCCTGGACTTGTTCTATTTAGATTAAGTCTTGCAATTGTGTTTTCCACCTACTAAAATTGGGCTTACTCCGCCAAAACTGTTTAATGAAGTTACTGATGATATCCATGTTGCTAGTCATTGTTAATCATTCCTCATCTTGTTGATATTTTAGCAGCTTTTGCCTTAGATCAATGCTTTTTTCCTCTTCATCTGCACACTATTCTCTTGATGATCTCATCTAGGTTTTGAACATCATTTATGTAGCCATATCTCCCAAATTCGTATCTCTAGACTAGATTTTTACACTGAATTACAGATTTGCATTTTAACTTCCTATTCTACTTTCATCTGGAGACCTATTAGGTGCTTCAAATGTAACATATTCAAAACTGTCAGATATCTCCTTTCATGCCTGTTAATGTTCACTATTTTCTCTTAGTTAGTGGAAACTCTATTCTTTTTGTAAGGCCTAAATCCTCCTTTTTACTCAAAAGTCCTATTCAATGTAACTGAAGCTCATTGGTTTTAGTTTCAACATCTATGAAGAAACTGATCAGCTCTCAATAACTCTGCTATCCATGTCACCATTTTTTCTCACTTGGATCACTGATATAAACTCCTAAATTCTTTGCCATCTGCCCTTGCCTTTGCAGATCAATGACCATGTCAATGGCCAGAATGACCTATTATCAGATTATATTGTTCTCCTGCTCAAAACCCTCCAGGTTTTCCATCTCCTTTGGAATGAAAGCAAATTCTTCACAGTGTCCTTCAAGGTCCTGCATTATCTGTTCATTTTCTCTCTGGCCTTATCTCCTAACAATCTCCCCTATGCTTATTCCATCTCAAACCATAAACACAGAAGGCTGGTGCTCGCCTCAGAGCCTTTCCAATTTAAATTAATTCTTCCTGGAATGTTCTTCTCCCAAATAAACATATGGTTCACTTTCTTACAACCTCAAATTTTTACTCAAATGCTATTTACTCCAAGATGTTTCCCTTATCACTATAATTGCAACATTTTACTTTCTTTCCCCTTATCAGCATTATTTTCCTCAACAGTAATTAACATCGTCTAACATGCTATAGTGAATGGAAATTATTTAAAAAAACTTTGATACATAAAAGAAGAAAATGTGTATTTTAGAATATAAACTTAACCTAATAAAAATTAATAATTAAGAACTAGGTCTGACTCGAATCTAGAATTAGTACATATAGGAAGATGGTTGAACATGGAAGAGAGTTGAATATAAACTGGAAAAGGAGAGTTAAACTTGGATTAAAGGAATCTAAAAGAATTTGATTTCATTTAGTAGTCACTAAAGCACAACTGTATTTTGGAGGACAAAGATAAAGAAGGAATCTTTCACTAATATGCTATTTGAAGAATGTGAACACTTACCTCCACGAATGTGTCAATAGTTACAAAATGATATAATATGTCTCCCTTCCAGAAGTGATTTCAAGTAAATATTAGAAAAGGACTAGTGGTGATATTTGAGCTATTTCTATGAGCCAGGGTGAGACAGACAGTTTGAGAAAGAGACTTTCTGACATTCTTCAAGTCATATTCCACTTGAAGAAAATGACAGAATAATTTAATCCTGATGGTGACAGAGATAGGAAGTAGGGTATTCACCTGAGTGTAGAATAGCCCACCGAATCACCTAGAGTTCATCTTCACACTTATGCCCTTATATGTGACTGATTTCAAATGTGTTGGGTCGATCAGGCATTAATCTCCAGAGGAATGGAAAGCACACTACAAATTCTGTGAGCACAATGCCATGTTTAGCACCACTCATCCTTGATGTGATTTGCTCTGTAAGATGTCAGCAGAACCAATTTTCATAACCTGTATATTTCTTTGTAAAGACTGGCAACTTGCTCATTCTTATCAACTTGTCTAAATTATTCTGCTCAATTATAGCCATGACTTCTGCAAAGGGTAAATCACCTCTGAGTAGTTGGTATAAATCATCTGTTTCACTAAAGTGAAATTGGGCGAATGAGGTAGATAGTGAAGGGACTGGGGCTCTTACCATTAGCATCCTGCCATGACTTAGACTTTGTGTTACTCATATAGCCAAGCAGCAAGTTTTTTTTTTTTAATTTTTTTTTTAACGTTTATTTATTTTTGAGACAGAGAGAGACAAAGCATGAACGGGGGAGGGTCAGAGAGAGGGAGATACAGAATCTGAAACAGGCTCCAGGCTTTGAGCTGTCAGCACAGAGCCCGACGCGGGGCTCGAACTCACAGACCGCGAGATCGTGACCTGAGCCGAAGTCGGCCGCTTAACCGACTGAGCCACTCAGGCGCCCCAAGCACCAAGTTTTAACAAAGACCGTAATGCAAAGAATCATGGAATATTTGAATTGAAGGGATTTTAGAGATCATCTACTCCAGCATTTCACTTCAGGCCCAGAGATATGGAATGATGCTCAAGGTCAGTGCTGATTTGGGTTCTTAAAAGGCAGAACTGAAAAAAGTTTATTTCCATTCAGACCCTATTTTTTCTGACCCCAATAGATCTTCCCTCTAGATCCATAAAATTTTTCTGAAACTTGATACATTTTTGTAGTATCAGAATAAATAGTGGGTATAAATGAGGTAAAATATTCAGGTTTTAGGGACTGGTTTATTGTATTGGTCTGCTATTGGAATACCTAAATCATATTCCAAATCTGAGTGGCTTGCCAGAACAACCATTTATTTTTATTATATACACATCCATGGCAATTGCAGCAAATCTGCCACAGCATGGGGCCCGGGTGGGCTTTTAGAGAGATATATTGGTCTTTTCCATGTATCTCTTCATTCTTCTAGGACCAGAAGCTATGAGGTGCATAGTCTTCCCATGGCAATAATCCTTACTTCATTCGTATTTCCCCCTATTACACAATATAAGTTAATCTTATAACTAAAGTAAATAGATTTATTGTGTAATTTTAGAAAATGCATGTATATCATGTTTCTACTGAAAGACTAGTGACTGGATATAAATTTTTTAGAAATCTACACAAATTTTCACATCATGTTGAAGAATGTTTTAATTTTCTACTAAATTTATTTTTCAGTATTTAACAAGGAAGAGTGACTATTTTCCAGGACCTCATTTTTTCCAATTTGATTAGTTTCTTCACTTTTTTTTTTCTCCTGAAGAAACCTACCCTTGGCTTTGCCTACCCTCATCCCTCATCTAGTTTTCTCAGAAAACGATTTTCTAAATGGGTTAGTGCATAGAATTAATGAGTCCATAATTGTATTAAGCCTTCACATTAGAGAACAAAATGCAATCTATTCTACAGCTGCAGCTTGCATACCAAAAACCCAGCTGTTGGCACTAATCACCCACATTTTTGCTTGTAAGTCATGAATGGCTTACTTTTCACATAAACCCATCAAAACAACTGGAAAAGCATACATTCAACTGAAAATAAATTAAAACTATCACCTATGGAACCAATTGACAGTGTATTTATTATTCTTATGATCATCCCTTGCAGCTTGTAATGGAAATTTACCTCACTCTGAATGCAGGAGTAATTTTCTACATGAACTATGGGGCATAATAAAAAGGGTTTGTGGCTAATACTGTCAATGTTCTGCACATATACCCTTGAATCTCTAGAAAATTTTTACTCACAATGCACATTGAGGCTTTTATTTTTGAGGCCAACATAGTATTTTGGGGGGTCAGGCTGGTAGAAAGCATTTTACCTTTGCCCACAAATAGCTAGATTTCTCTGGATTTTACAGATTCTTTTTGTGTTTTTTTTGTTTTGTTTTATTTTTGTTTTGTTTTATTTTTGTTTTGTTTTTAAGTTTATTATTTATTTATTTTGAAAGAGAGATAGAGAGAAAGTGGGGGAGGGCAGCGAGAGGGGGAGACAGAATACCAAGCAGGCTCTGTGCTGTCAGTGCAGAGCCTGATGTAGGACTCAATCCCACGAACCATGAAATCATGACCTGAGCTGATATCAATAGTCAGATGCTTAACCAACTGAGCCACCCAGGCACCCCTAACGAGTCTTTCTGATTAAAAGGGGCAGCTTTTAATCAATACCTAAGGAGTATAGGAGTATAAATAACCCATATCGTTTTCTTCTGAGCAGACCATTTGGAGGTCTACACTGTTGCCACAGCTCTTCTTTCAAACTGAGCCAGAATTAATTTTAGCAGAACTGTGTATGATAATACAGTCTTACTTACTCCTTTCTTTTCCTGGTCCTACTTCCCTGTTCCTCAGTGAGAAAGACATCCTCAAGATGCATTCTCAAGCATGGTCTGTTATTCTATCACATATAAACATCAGTTTGCAATGCATATACAACCGGTGAATCTTCCGTGTCATCCTCAGCCTATACTATCCTTGCTGCTCCATTTCAATTCATTCCAGCAGACCAACAGTGTCCTGGCATTCAATGTTCTTTGGCAAATCTACTCAGATATCTCTGTCCCAAGTCTCAGAGTCCTACTTCTTCTTTATCTGGCCTGGGGCTTTGGCATTGGAGAATTGCCAGAGCTCCCAATTTAGCCCTGTTTGTAATGCTGTAACTATAACCACCAAGCCTATGCTTGAGATTATTGATCTGGTTATAATAATTGACTGTAATTAGGATGACTCTTCTAAACTTTGAAAATGTAATGGTTCATACTGAAAGTACTGCTGGAAGTGCCCTAGCAGAGTGTTATGGAAGGTACATAAAGGTGGCCAAAGAGAGATGGCTATTCTCAATGGATCAATTATGAAAGACCCAATAACCTTGACCTCCTCCTCTAGCTGTCTTTTTTCTCTAATAGGGTTCAGAAGACCCTACCTTCACTTACAGTTATAAGAATTACTCTGATGGTGGGGCCAGTGCATTGTGAAGCAGCTCAGTGTGAGCTGTCCTCTACAGATTAGAGTTAATGATACAATTTGCATTTATAAAACTGGGTTTTAGAGAAAAGGAACACTGAATTACTATAATACAAACATAGGACATTACCTCGAGGTAGTTCTAAGAAACAGTGCCCATAGATTAAAAGAGAATATAAATGTGGATCCGGAAAGACCCTATAACACAATGGTGAGTTTATATGGTAGTAATTCCTCCAATTTTTCCTCAAAGGATTCTATGGCCATTTGTTGACACTGCAGGCTTACATGTGGTATCTTTACTAGAACAGATCAACAGGACGTCTGGCACTTCACATGTAAATTGATCAACAAATGTGTGTTCTCTTTAATACTCATTAGGAAAGAGAATCAGAAGTAGTTTGAATTCATGTGGAATAGACACTGTACATAAAAACTTTGCTTGGTATTAACTCTCTCTTGGCCTTGTTCTTTTCCTAGTCCCAATTGTCCTCTTTCCTACTGTTTTTTTCCCCTTGAGAACACTTTCTAATATTTTCCTTTCATATAAATATTTTTCTCAAAATCTGTTTCCGAGGAACCCAACTTAAGGCATGTTCCACTCCATTTAGGTCTTTTTACAGTTGACCTGAATCAGTTTTGAAAGAAATGGAGCAATAATGAATAAGTGAAAAATGAAAGAGATAAAACATTTCCCCATATATCATAGAATATTTCTGCTCACACAAAATGTATTCATGTGGTTTCTTAATGGAAGGCTCATGTTTTGCTTCTTCTTCCACCATGCAAAATATCTCTAAATCTACTCCTTGAGAACCAGAAAATATCTCCTGGTGTACCATACCTTAGAATTGGAGGAGGTTTCCTTTTCCCACATGTATGCAAACAAACAATTAAATTCTCTGGGAGTTCTTTTAGGAAGCAATAAAATTCCCTAATTTAAAAGACAGGACCCCTTTGCTGCATGTATGAACTGATAGTGCATCCCTTGAGCACTTCAGAGCTCACCAATCTTTGTTTGTCAGTCCAGATATTAGCCCTCTGAGGATTAAGTCTAGTGCAAAAAAGCAAAAGACATAATACCAAAGGGGGGAATGAATGGCAATGCCATCCCTGTGACCTACAACTATCATTTGTATATTTGAGTAAGACCTCAACAGTACATTAAAAGTCAGCTGAGTATGCCTAGAAACATCTCAGATACCTCCAACTGAATCTTGAGCAAAGGCTACTGGCCAGCCAGGATCAAGAACTTGGTAAATGTAAATGATACCACCTTCCCCTCCTCATCATTTCCTTCAGTGTTGCCTTCATACACTACCAGAGATACCTTATTTCCTTTCATTTGATCCAGCAAAAGAAATTACAAAGGAAGATAAAGGGCTATATAAATGAGCTTGCATTTAGATGATTTTATAAAGAGATAATTAAACAAGGCTTTTAATGTAAAGCTATCATTTATTTAGTTCAGGATTTTCTCCCTTCTTTCTTGAAGATACTAATACCTTGTATATATATTACAAGTGGGATTGGAGCACCTGGGTGGCTCAGTCAGTTGAGCATCTGACTTCAGCTCAGATCATGATCTTGTGGTTCCTGAGTTCAAGCCCCAAGTTCAAGCCCCACATCGGGCTAGCTGCTGTCAGCCTGTCAGTGCAGAACCCACTTTGGATCCTCTGTCCCCCTTTCTCTGCCCCTCCCCCACTTGCACTCTCCCCCAAATAAATAAATATTTTTAAAAAGTAATAACTGGGATTAATTGACATCATTCAGCTGGGTAGCCGATTAGTATTAAAATAAGGTAGAAGTTATACTGCTTTCCAGAATGTCAGGGAAAAAAATGGATAATTTTAAAAAACCAAGACAAGTTGTAAAGATTGAGCATTATCACACTGTGCCCGAATGGACTCTTGGTATTTTGTACTGACTTTGCTAGAATCCAAAGAATCTTTTTCAAAAGAGGAGGCATGCTTTTCCCCCCCGCCTTTCATTTTATTAGCTTCTTATGAACCTCCAGATCCAGCATACACAGAATTTCATGTCCTTGTTCACAAAATTTGTAGATACATTTCTACTGAATCAGACCTCAAGCTTGTATAAAAAGGCTCACTCGTTCCTTCTGTGACTTGATGGTTTATATTTTGGTTAAAAAGTAAAATGTGAAGATTTACCCAGGACAGCAATGGGAGTAGTAAATCCACATTAAAGCTGTTTCATCCTTTTTCTCATAAAGAATTATTTTCTAGAATAAAAGAAAATTCCAGTGTATTTCCAGCTTTGATGCACAAATGAATTTGGATCACACTTCATATTTTCTTGTGTTCAAAAATATGAAATACTGGTAATTGGGCATGTGTTTTTCTTTGACAGTAGGAATTCTAGCTCCCTGAAATTATGTGTTACTATTTCATTTCACTGTAAAACCTAGAAAGGAGAGGTTTCATTTTTTTTCTTTAGTTTTGAGGGTAATGGTCAGCAGAGGGAAAGTAAAAAGCAAACAAAAAACCCTTTATCGGTTGCTGATACAACTTCAGCTACTGCCTTTGTCTGTGCGTTCATTTTGTCAGAACACAAGAAAGAAAGCAACTTCTAATATTTAATCAAGAGATATTAAATATTTTGATTTTGTATCATGCAATATTTACATTCAGACTTAGCTTAGTTTTTGTTTATGGTAAAGGATACTCCTTTGCATGCATTATCTTATTCTTATAACCTTGTATGGAAGGTATTTACATCCGTATACCAGAAGTGTTTGTAGAAGGCATGCTAATCAGTCGTGAAGTGTACATAAGAAAGCACAAAGCACGTGATGCACTCTGCATCCCTGTCCCCAAAGCAAAGCCCTGCCTCACTATGGAGTAGAGCATCTGCCTCCGCCGCAAAATGAGTAAAAATATCCACGCAAAAACTCATCCTTGTTTTTCTTGCAGATTGCACAATTTATCTCCAATAACACACACATTCATCGTCACCAAAGCTCAGTGGAATAATTATGAGTATTTACTGAATAGACCATGCAAAGCCATATGCTGTTGGTGGAAAGAACGTGGAAGAGAAACTGAAAACTGGCACAAATAATAAGACTGCAAAGTCAGCCACTTACAGTTGAGCAGCACTAGAAAATCATATATGCAATCAATGGCCTATGGCTGTAAATAGAGTCCGGATTTCCATGAGGCAGAACTAGTTTGATAGTAGCAGATAGGAACTCCAAAATTTCTGTTACAAGTTATAGAATTTCTCAAAAGAAGTTATTAAAGGGAAGTGTTAATGTAAGTTATGACACTTTATATGTATATCACTGTATCTCATTTAATATGCAATGCTCAGAAATTCAAAGGAAAGCAGGAGTCTGGGGATACAGTGGAGAAAAGCAAAATGAGTCTTAAGAAGCCCTGGTGAGCCTCTACAAGGTAACATAGTGAAAAATAATCCTCTACTATGTTTGTAGTGAATTTTGCAGTTTATAAAATACTTGCCTGCATAGTTTTTCATTTGATTCTGTTAATACTTGGTATTAGGTATTATTATCCCCATTTTATAGATGATGAAATAGATTCACAGAATTTGCATGATTTGTCCAAGGTTACAAATATGTAGTATGTGTTGGACAGGAGTCCTATCTCCTGACTTCTGCCCAGATTTGGCAACTGCACAGTAGCTGAGATGTAAAAAAGAAATCAAGACTGTCAGAATCACAGACCTGTATTTAATGCAGATCAAAACTCTTTGAGGAACCAAGCTAAAAGAAAATTATTGAGGACACTATATAACATGCCAGAGAGAAAACACAAATTTCCAAGACCTAATATTGGGATTGGTAGCCCAAAGTATCAGATATAATGGAAGGGAGCGCCTCTAGCCTGAAGTAATACCATTGTTAGGAAACTAATTTTCCCTGTTCATCCATTAAAACATTACAGCTTTTAATTGCCTTTGATCTTTCTTAATTTTAAAACAATTTCCATTTTTTTAGATTTAAACGAATACTTTTAAAATAAATTAGAGAATTTAAGAAACTCTCTTAGTTTCTGATATTTTATGCTATTTTTTAATTACAATCCTGCCAACTTCATTGCACTCTTCACCATCTAATTTATTTATGATTAGCTGCCTATTATCTGTTTCTTCAACCATCATAAAAGCACTGTAAAGGTAAAGAATTTGTATTTTTATTTTTTAATCACAGCTGTAGCCTCAGCACCTAGAGGTGTGCCTTGTATGAAATAGGATCTCATTAAATACTTCTTTATTAATAAGTGTATCATTAAAGTTGGCCCTTAAACAACATGTGTTTGAACTCATACATGGATTTTTTAAATCAATAAATACAGTACTGTAAGTGTATTTTTTCTTCTTTATGATTTTCTTAATAACATTTTCTTTTTTCTAGCATACTGTATTATAAGAATACAGTGTATAATATATATACAAAATGTGTGTTACTAGGTGTTGTTATCAGTAAGGCTTCTGACCAACAGTAGGCTATTAGTAGTTAAGTTTTGGGAGAGTCAAAAGTTACATATGGGTTTTTGACCTTGCTAGAGTCAGTGCCCCCAAGCCCCCCTACCCTCCACACTATTCAACTATTCAAGAGTCAGCGGTAGTTGAATTGTAATTTCTTTCATTTTTTTTTCTAGTTCCTTCTTTTCCTTCTTCAGCATATTTTCTGTGGAACACTTAATTGTTTGAACTTGATACTCAGGATTTTCTTTCTTATTTTCCATTGTCTCAGTGTTAATTCATGATTAATTCTACCGCATTTTATTTGAAGTATCTTTTCCATTCCCACTGCCTGATCTTAGTCAAAATACTTACCCCATGATAGCAAATTTCTAATTTCTATTCTTACCTAACATCAATTTCTTTGATTATTCAATGCAGCCTGCAATTTATTTGCATATCACTATTTCTAGAGTACCATTTTAATCAATCCACTCCATTTTTTTCAGTAATGGCTATTGGCTTCTTATTTTTATCAGATGGATTATAAGTGCAGAAAGAGAACATGCCATGCTCTATCACCTGCCAGTGCACAATCTTTTTTTTTTTAATTTTTTTTTTAAACGTTTATTTATTTTTGAGACAGAGAGAGACAGAGCATGAATGGGGGAGGGTCACAGAGAGAGGGAGACACAGAATCGGAAACAGGCTCCAGGCTCCGAGCCATCAGCCCAGAGCCTGACGCGGGGCTCGAACTCACGGACTGCGAGATCGTGACCTGAGCCGAAGTCGGCCGCTTAACCGACTGAGCCACCCAGGCGCCCCCAGTGCACAATCTTTAACACATTAGTTTACTTTCTTGATTTATCAACATAAGGATATATCAATTTATCAGAATGAGAGGTACCACTAGCCATGGGCGGATTCAGCGCAAAGATATTCCATGGTTCTGCAACCTCAAGACTCAAACAGAAATATATACAGCTTCTGGTGACATTATTCACCCAATGTAACTTCTTATCAGAACTGAAAATTTCAATTATTCTGCAACTACATGAAGCTTACATCATTTAAAGACTCTTTTAGTTCTTGAATTAAAGTTAAGTGCTGACAAGGTCAAATACATAGGATCCTCCCAGATTTACTAAATAATATATCTGCCTTCAGCTTTTCTGCTTTGTGGAAATTACATTTTCCTGCAGTTCTGTCCTCAATTCTGATATAATACCCTTGAATCATAATGGTTTTTATACTGAGTTTTATCCCAATAAATCCATGTCCCCGTCTATTCCCTTGAAATTTGGTGGGTCATATATCTAGGGATCATAGATCCTGGGGGAAATAAGGCAGCATGGCCCGGTAGTTAAGTATCCAGACTCTCAAGTGAGGCTGGTTACTACTTAATAGCTCGGTGACTTCAGGCATACCTCACCACTCTCAATTTCAGTTTCTCTAACTATAAAATGAGGATGATAATGGCATCCATATTATAATACAGTTGTATTCTTTTTAACTGATATTTATTCATTGAGATCAGTAGTAATAACTTCTCTAACACCTTTTGTATTATGTATCCCTTTCCATCACCGTATGATTGTTTTCCTATTAAACAGTTTCAGAGGGTACCATCATCAAAGGTCACTTTCTGACCATGATGGAACAATTAAAAATAAAACCATTCCATAAACATCTTTCACACAGACAAAAACAAGATGTTTCAAACCACAAAAATAACCAGTCATGTTCTTCTCCTGGCTCACATAAGAGACTTCTCTCATGAGGTGAA